>NC_092860.1:1485169-1486187 GCF_032062135.1 Pyxicephalus adspersus
GATTGGATTGGCTGCATTTTGGAAATACTTTCCAACCAATCAGATTCTGAAGTGATAACTTTTGCAAAGTGTTTAGTGAATGATATTTGTTAACTTCCAGCATTGTATTTATGATATGATTTGAAGTCTCAGACAGACGGAACATTTCCTATCTGCAATGTGTGATGTCATAGAACGGCGGCTGTAAGTCTGGCGGATAACAGAAGAGATTTTGCTTTTTATTCCGCAGAATTTTAATTTGATTTCTTGTCGTTGGGTTTTGCATTGTGGAAAGTTGTTTATTTGCATTAGAAAATGCCTTTTTTATTGTGAATCTGCCTTTCATCGCCTTCCCCGCATTGTAACGCCGGCCATATTCACACGGGCCGCATGCAAATCGTCAGCAGCGCTTCTAAATGCGACCGACCGGAATGGTGCGCAGGTAGGGATTTGCATATTGTTCCGAATTGTTATTGTGTAATTGGAAGGCAGATTGGACGATCGCCAATTCACAGATGTTAAAAATAATAAAAAAAAAAACTAATTCTGCGAAGGAGATGAAGATAATGGAAGAGAATAACGAGCGGCCCACAATTGAGGCGCCGCATGGGAAGGGGCGCAGAGCTGCGAATTGCTGCGTTTGGTAAATGCAAAGTAACGCGCCGAGCGTATTTACATAGCACCGAACTCCGTGCCGAAAACACAGCCAGGCGGAAAAATAAGAACAGAGATCTATAGAACAGGAACCGATATTGGATCTTCAGAGAGAAGAGTGCTCCGATCCAAAAGAATCGGAACCCCTGACCCATACACAGCAAGAAGAAATCATCTCCAGATCATTGCTTATAAAAAAGGAAATATTATAGTCTGTGAATAATCCAAACTCCCCAGGAGAGAAAATCAATAATATATCATAGGAAGAAATGATCATTATGTCTTTATATAGCGCTGACATATACCACAGTGCTGTACAGAGAACACTGAGCCAGTCCTATCAGTCTCTGTACAGAGGAGCTGACACTCTAATGTCCCCCCACAG
>NC_092860.1:1487038-1487557 GCF_032062135.1 Pyxicephalus adspersus
GAGCTGACACTCTAATGTCCCCCCCCCACAGTCAGCCATTTCTGAGTTGCTGTCACCATGAATTATGAATGATGTCCGGCTGATTTATGTGTTGCAGTCCTCTGATTGGCTGTTTATTAATAAGAAGTTGCGCTGCATTCTTGCACGATTGTTGGTTGGAGTTCCCCTTTATCCCCCTCCCCCTTGCAGGGTTTAATCACATTAGCGCCACTCAGGGACATTACTTAATGCGTTGTTCTCAGCGCCAGCGCAGGAATTGCAGCCGGCTGCTGAATAAACAACCTGCGGGCCCTTTGCTGATGTTCCAGCCGAATAAGAGAAAAGAAAATTAATTGATTCCCTCTGTGCGGACGAGGCGGATTTATCTAGAAATAAACATGGCGACGTTTTTCCCATATATTCCGCTTCAATTTTCTGCGACTTCGCCGTTTAGTTGCGGTTTTTACTTTGAAGAAATAGATGACAAATTTCTTTTTTATGTAAAGAAATATTGTGTGACTTAAAGGGGCCCCACCCCCA
>NC_092860.1:1488196-1505498 GCF_032062135.1 Pyxicephalus adspersus
TTCACCCCCTAAATAAATGCCACTTCCTGCACTGTATACTGCTGACTATTCGCAGGGATCGCAGCCCTCCGCGCAGAGATGAGCGCAGCACTATCGGAGTCCCCATTGACTGGCAGCCAGCTATTCAGATAATATTTATGAAGTGGAGGATCCCTGGAGCCCTCCTGGACAGACCGGTCTAAACTGCATGGAGGATGTCTGCGGTAAGCGGATTAAAGGCATCTGAGAAATTGAATTCAGTGGGATTTTATTCAATGTGTGAGGAGAATCACTTCTATATTCTTGGTGCACAGAGGAGGGTTTAGGAGTAGAGTGCCGCCTTATATCCCTCTTCTCCAATATCACCCTCATTGTAGCTAAAGAAGAACTCCAGCATTGGGTGGAAAGCAGAACATCTTATTGGCCGGGTCCAAGGGGGGTGCTCTGTGCTGAATCTGTTACTGAAGCGTGGACAATCAAACCTTGCTATTTGCCCCACAAAGATGACATTTGCCTTTTATTACCCCTCTTCACACGTTCTATGACTCCTCCCATTGCTGTGTCTTTTTTTTTTTTAGAGAGAATATTGCAAAAAAGAAACAAAAGGTGAAAGTGATAATGATTGAAACTGCAATACAAAGGTAATGCAGCAGCGCAGCCACTGCCCAGGTCTACTAAGCATTGCACGCCTATGTAAGGAGCAGCTATGGCTTCCAACATATCCCCGGTGCCACTATGGGGCCAATCCCGATGCAAGTGATGAATATTTAAAAGTAATGGGAAGGTGTCGGAGCACCCACCTAGGTCCCAAAGTACCCTCCTTGTGCAGATGCCCCTGGTTTGTGCCTTTTAGTCATTCAACCTGAGAGCCCAGGAAACAAACCCTTGAGACCCGGACAGAGATGAAGGATCACTTTTATTGATAGTGACACATTTGCGTTTCTCCTGAGCGCATGTTACCTTGTCGCCTGCACAGCTACATACTGACCTTGTAATCCCATTCATCTTGCCGGACATAGAGCTGGTCATAGGCCCCTCCCCTTGGGTCTCCTGACCGCCCAGGAGGAACCTAGGGAACGGATCCGCTGGCTACATGCCAAGTGCACTGTACAACACCGGGGTGCCGCATCCAAACTGGCAATGATACTTCACCCCTGCTAGGCTTTGTTTGCCCTTGTAACCCCAATACCGTCAGGGCCATAATATTGGGGTGACTTTTAGCCAAAGGCTCTCAGGACCATGACAAGTGCCGGTCCAAACACTGCATCAAAAAAAAGGAACTTTCCACCATCCAAGGGCTTTGGTTTCCATTGTGACCTCAATACATACAGCCAAAACCTGATATAGGGGCAGTGGCCTATGGAGTGAATATATTCACATTTCCTCATATTTCCATATCCGGATCTGCAATGCAGCCATGGGGGTCCGTCTGTCCAGAACATGAATTCTGATTGGTTGTCATAGTTTATGGCACTGAAAAACCCTGAGAACACAGTCTGAAGCTAATCGCAGTCACGTCCAATGTTTTTGCATTAAAAGGCCCCTTGCTAACACACCTGGATGCCGCCATTTTTAGAGCAACATTTGGACTTGCCAAGAAGGACCTTAGTGACATCACCAAGCTGTCCTATACCAGGGATGATGTCATCACATCCTAGCCAATTGGAAGGCTGCAGCTTTAGGAAATGAACCGCCCCCACCCCCCCAGCTTCCGTTGTACATCATTGTCTAAGCTACAACGTAAGGTCACATGACTCTATAGCGGAGTCCCCTAAACTGACACCCGATTGGTAGACAATAAAATGAGACATTATAGTTTATCACTGCTCGTCTGACACAAAGTTCCCAGCATTGTCACAATGAAGAAGGAAAAAAAAAAGATTTTGCCAAATAGATTACATTAAAACTCATGGTATGTATGGCCAAAGGTGTGAGTCCCTAAAGATTGAATAGAGATCCCTACAGATGTAACAAACATAGAACGGCAACCAGGAGGTGAGTACCTGAACAGTAGGGAGGAAGCGGTACAACATTGGAAACTGATGGCACGGTGGGGTTTGGTACTATGAGGCACAGAAACAGCCATGTGTACAAAAACAGAAGGTAAAAAGGTGCACTGTACCCTTAAGATGTCCTCGCCCCAGGGTCACAAAGCCAGACGAGATGAAGTTATGAAGGTCAGGCCCTCCGCTCCGGTAGATGTCTTTTCCATATTGTCCTGCTGGAAGAAAACCGAAAGTCAGATATGTCAAATCGAGAGGAAATCACAATCCTCCAAGGGAAATGGGGAGGCAGAAAATTGGCCAATGCCATTGGTGATTTTGGGTTTTTATAGTGAAAAATTTACTCTATAATACTAATTACTCTTTTATGTCTCACTCCAACTTGCTGAACCATATTTTGGGTCATCACTGGAGAAGCTGACATCATGAGTGGTCTTCATGATACCTCTGATATATACAACATGCCCAAGCCGTCCCCAATTATTGGAGTTTGGGTGACCCCAATGAAGGGTTCTGGTAATTTGTAGGGCACTTCTGGCTTTGGTTCTGTTCTGGTATACAAATTCAGCTGCATAAAGTCCTGGTTTGACCATCTGGTGTTGAGGAACTTCAATGTCCTAACCTGAACCCTACTAAACACCTATGGGATGATTCAGAACTCCAATTTTAACACTAGCTTTTCTACATCACTACCTGACCTCGTAGCAAAATGGGCGCAAATTCCCACAGACACAAAAGTCTTGTAGGAAGCATGGAGGCCTTCTAGTTATTTCTAGAAAAGCTCCTATAGGTGCGATGGTCAGGAGTCCACAGACCATCAGCCATATAGTGGAGCTCTGAGGACCACGTCCATATGGAAGTCCCACCAACGTGTGAAATGGGGAAACTTTATAACACTGTAGGCTCCATCATTTTACATCATCACTTATGTAGTAGTAAGGCATCAATACGGAGTCCTTACACATGGGGAATTAAAACAAATCAATGTATATATTTGGTTTCCCTAAAGGCCACTAAGATGAAAGTAAACTTTATACCTATTTGGGTTCTCCAGCTGAAATATTCTGCACACTGACTAGCAGCTGTCCCCATGATGGAATCTGTAGATTTCCATTCCTTATGATGGGGCGATTATAGCTGAAAAAAAGCTTTTTCAAGGGAACAACCACCTACTGACCCCTGGGAAAGCATAAAGCGGGTATCATCAGTCCTTCTGAACATGAATTCTGCATTTACCGATCCATCTGACAGGTGGTATATGCTGGAATGGAACACACCAGGGAGGGACGAGGTGCTTCTAAGTGCAGACTATTATGATTCCAAATGTACATCAATAATGGGCGACTCTCACCTAATAGAGGCCGTCATACATTTCTGTGTAGTGCGGCATAAAGGCTTTCAAGCATACAGCTTTCTGCGGCTCCTCTGATCCTTCTGTGCAGCTCTCTGGGACATTGCTCCGGGCGTTCCTAAGCGTTACAAGCTACTTAAAGGTGTTTGGTGTATAACGGAGGAAAGCAATATATAACATGGATAATTCAATGCATTTCATGGATTCATTGCTTCATCCATAGTACATTTCCATAAAATGTTCTCCAATAAACCTTCTAAAATGTGCAGAGCTATCCAAATATCTTCATATTGTGATGACCCAACCTTCCTGCTCCATGATACACCAAACACCTTCCATTACTGCAAATAAAGAGTGGGCACTGGCTCCAATGTATTCTATCTGACATTTGTCTGGCACAGGGACTTCAGCGAGCTCTCAGAAACAAACTCGGTCACCTCTTAGAGTTCAGAAAGTCTATTTGAAAAAGCTGAATAAAGATCTCCTAAACCTTCGTAGAGTTCATAATAATTATTGAACACAATTATTCATTGTAAAAGTACAAAAATATCTATTATATATTGGTGGCCAAGAGCTGCTCCCCATTACCAGGGCTTATAGTGGTAAGAGGAATGGACTCAATGAGAGATTCTAATGGCTCAGAGACTGGAGGAAGAGATTATTATTGGATGTATCCATATTGCAACAAATGGAGCCAATGGATCTTTTCCTTATTGCATTTGTTAAAACTCAGATATTTCCCAAACTGAACTCTCCTGCTGGTCCTGATGGAAATTTCCTATTGATTGCATTCAATTGTAACCAATAAGCCCTCGTGAAATGGGGCTGTCTTTAGTCCCCCCAAACATGGGGTATTTCTGGCCTCTTGCTGTGAGGAATTGTGTAATAAAATAATAATTCTTAGAGGACGTTTGGTCTGTTGCTCCCCCTTGGACTTTTTCAAGTGGACTCTACATAACTGCATCCAAGGAGTAACTCTGGGGAGTCCCCAAGTGAGCCATAGAGGTGGACTGGAGGACTCTCCCAAAGAGTTGCATAAAAGGACCAGAGGAACCTCCCGGAAAACCTCTGAGAAGGATTGGAGAATTCACCTGGAAAGCTGATGAGAGCCATGAGACTGGAAGCTCTCATAATTTAATACATATAAGTGTATAGTAGCTTCTATTTTTGCATTTGTTTATTAAGATATAATCAGACAGATCCAGTGTTTTATTGCAGCTACTGGGTTTTAGGGTTTGAAGGAGAAAGAAAAACATAAAAATCTTAACCTAGTTACTTCTGTAGTACCCTGACTGCTCAGTAGGTGGTGTAGGTTTTTATTCTGGGGCAGGATTGTTAGTGTTACCCCAAAGACTGGGCATTATGAGGGACACATATACTATATGTGATTGTATTATCCTTATATAGCTGGAGGTGGAAAGAACAAATTATTACAGGTTAGTTGCAGCATCACACACCAAAGAACAAACAAAAATAAGAAAACATACTTAGTGGCATCATACAATACATAAATACATATTCAGATTAAACGAGAGATAACAGTAAAGACCAATCAAAGCCGCTCATCACACAGCTATATATACAGACTGATAAAGCGTACAGTCACATAGAACTCACAGCTGGAGATTTACCTGTCCGTGGTACGTGAGAGCGCCCTCTATGTGTTTATAAAGGGATATAATAAAATAAATAAAACGAGAAATATAACAATAAGGGAAAGTAGAAAGAAAAAGATAAATAGGAAAAGAGCAAGTAAAACAAAGCGAACAAGAAAAGGAAAGATAGGAGAAGCATAAGGGTAAAAGAAGGGAGAAAGGAAGTGTGACAGGAAAGATAAGAGGAAGACAAGTGAAAGGGAAAAGAGAAAAAGGAAAAGATGAGAAAAAAAGGGAAAATGTAAAATGGAGAAGAAGGGAAAAGACGAAAAGAAGAGAATAAGGAAGAAAATGGAAAGCTGAATGAAAGGGAAAGGTGAAGTAAAAGAGGACGGGGAAAAGAAGGGAAATGGGCAGAGATGGGAAAAGAAGGGAAATGGGCAGAGATGGGAAAGAGGAAAAGAAAAGTAATTAGCAGAAAAGGGAATAGGGGAAGATGAAAAGAAAAAGAAGAGAAAGAGTGTGAAGGGAAAGATGAAGGTGAAAGAGGAAGAGACATAAAAGGGGAAGAGGAAGGGGGAAAGACGGGAAACAGGAAAAGAAGAGAAAAAGGGCAGAGATGGGAAACTTGAAAGAAAAGGGAAAGGGAAGAAGAAAGGAAATCGGCAGAAGATAGGGGAAGATGAAAGGAAAAGAAGTAAGGGGGGGAGAGAAGAAAAGACTGGGACAGACAAGAGGATAGAAGGGAAAAAGGAAACATGAGAAAGAAGAAGAAAGAATGAAAGGGGAAATAACGGAAAGAAAAGGAGAATGGAGGTGAATGAGGAAAGGTTGTGAAAATGGAAGAGAAGGAAAGGGGGAAGGGAAAGAGGAAAAAACAGAAAAATGGGAAGAAAAAGTGGAAAAGAAAAGTGAACCAAGGAAAAAAATTGAAGCCAAAAAATTTAAAGGAGGAAAAAAAAACAAACAATAGAAATCAGAAAGAAAAGGGAAAGATAATCATGACAAAAGCAAAGTGAACAAGAAAGAAAACGAAACAAAGGAAAAAGAAAAGAGGAATGGGAGGAAATTATAATTAAGAAAAAAGAAAGAAAAATGAGGAAAGGTAAAAGTGAAATAAATGATAAAGGAAGTAAAATAGAAATCCAGATTTATATAAGAAAGTATTCGGGGGGGCCCCACATAGAATCGGAGCTCACTGTTAGCGAGGAATAATACGGTCGTACTTCATATTGTCATGGAAACCAATTGAAGCTGTGTGTAAAGCTCGTCTTATTTTTATAGAATGTATAAAAGGCCTGGGATACAAAAGTGTTTTTATTGTGCGTGCGCTAATGGAAACCTCCTACAGAGAGGAATAGATGGAAAGTGATTCGGAGCCGGGGGGATGCCCAATGATGGGGGCATAGAAGGAAGATGATTGTGGAAGTACGGGAACTCTCTAGTGGATGTTCTAGCCTCTCCATGCTGGGATTTGTAGTGCCAGTGCGGAGGGAGAGCCTCGGCTTGCTGGGTCTTTCCTGCACACCAACCATTTACAAACTCCATGGCCCATAACAAATGTTTTATGTGTGCAATATTTGGAGGGGTGTAGATTGGAAGCAGCACCAGGCACTACGAAGCTCCATTTTTTTGGGTACCGCACAAGACAAACATACTGAAATACATACAAAACTACAAATACCACAAATATGTTTACTTATGCACACGGTTGTGTAACCAGCAACACACAGAGCAGACAATCACTTCTTTCCGTGCGGTGGTCACCGTGGAAACAGCGAATATTTAGAACATTTTTGATGCTTTTAGAACAATTCCAAGCCATCGGGAACAGTGCGTGAGATCTGCGGAGCTCCCGGGGCCCCCTGACCTGCGCAGGACAAATAACGGGCAGCTACGATGGCGTTCACATTAAATCGTCACATAAAACTGAGAAGCACATTGAGAGCTTGGCGGCACACTAAAAGCAAGCTTAGGACGCTGGTACCTATGGTGTTCAGGTGGCCGTGCGGCTCCATGTTCGTCGGGACGTCTGAGAAACGGCGTGAGGCTGCAAGAGAAAAACCAAGGCCCCGAAATGGGAGTCAGGGGAAATGCAAGACATAACGCCAGAATGTTTCACCTCTACGGAAGATTTACCTTTTATTTATCCATTCAAACCAAAGCAGATTTTTTGGGTAGAAGCTGACGGGTTTAATGTCCTCCTGCCCAGCTTGGCCCATATGAGGATCCAATGGTCCCTTATGGGACTGGAAAGGCCAAGTGGGGCCTTTTTCTGATTGGGCGAGGACCACAACCAATGACATTACCCCACTAACATCTCTCTTTGCAACACCCAAAGTGATAATTAAAACAACATAAAACATTTTGTGCGTCCACAACCACAAGGTAAAACACCGCAGAAATGGTTGATTTTTTTAAAAAATTTTAATTGGAAAATAAAATCTGATATTTCTTTATATTTCACAGACCTGGACACATAAAGATAAACAACGAATTGGATTGTAACCATTTTTTAAAATGACATACAAAGCTTGCTAATAAATCTTAAAGCCTCTTTGGATATCTGTGGTTACTTGTTGGAGATTATTATGCATTGCACAAGGCTGATCATTCATCTGGCTGCAAACCAATGAACCATAATGGACCTCAGTTTTCGGTATTATCATGCTTTGCAATGCATAAACTTCGGAAATACCTTGCACCAGCGTGTGGAGGTGCCATTGACTATGAATGGTTCCCCAATGCACTAATGCATGCGTGGTGCAAATAATATGTTCCATTCACACATCACCACCATGGATAGATCTAGATGGGCTAAAACTCCAAGTTATCATTGATAGACCCCACTTACTGAATCTGCAGTGTAGAAATCTCATTCCATTTGTGGGCCAGCCGGTCCGGGTGATAAGACCAGAGCCACAGGAGTGATTTGCCCAAAAATCTGCCCTTGTAATGATCTGATCTTAAGATGGTCCCCGGCTCTGCATATGTGCTATAGCCATTGTCAGAGCTTCCACCAAGACTGCTGAATTCTTTATTATAGATTACAGAGAATGGAAGCAGAAGGAATGGGACAACCCAGGGTCTGATCTCTCACAAGGCCACATAGATCATAGCCTAGGGTGCCATGGCCACTGGGGGTGGCATTTTCCTGCTATCACAGCTGTAATATTATCATTATAATACATAAAAGTGCTAAGCAAAGGGACGTTAAATGATAGCCCCCACCTATGCCGCCCCTTGCATCATGGCCGCCCCCTTATATTTACCCATTGTGCCCACATAGCTGGCCTGGGGGAGAAAAAGTGCAAATCGGTCTCTGGGTCAGAGAACCTGCAGGAGCAGAGCTGGAAATCATTGCATGAAGATCTCACCAGTGATATATATAATTCCTTTATACCATGACTTGTAGAATAGATTACTATGTAGCAGGAATATTAGCACAGATTACTACAAATGATGATTTATGTTTTGGGATGCAGCCGTTCTTTATGTTTATTGCTGCTTTGTATTAATGGATCGCTCAGCACCGCTGAGACACAGAATTCACTCGTATGGCAGCCATTATCGTACAATTCTACACAATCACACATACAAGATATTATTCTAATATGTGCAAATGCTATGAAACCCGGGATGGAAATCAGACCTAGATAACAGTGTGTGCTCCACTATAAACCGCACAGGAAGTGGGTCACTCCGAGCGCTGAGCATACATTTACATAATCGCTTACGTTTTCAGAAAACTCAACACATCCACCAGCATGGACAGAAAATCCATAATGACTTCACCCGCAGGTATCCTGAAATCCACCACTTCCACCCTTCAGCCTGATGAGAAACGTCAGCCGGTGTGCAGATGAGAAGCAGATTATCTGTGTCTGAAGTCACAATGAATTTCATGCTCGGAATAAAGTCCGGGATTACATGTCATTGGGTGTGACATGATTTACAAAGTAATACTACAATACTACAATAATACACAGGGATGAAGCGGAGGATTTTATAAATACCAAAACCTGACCTCAAAATGTGCAGCCAAAAAAAAGCAATTCAGGTGAACATACAGAAATTGACCTGCAAAAAGCTTTATAAATCAGACTCTCTAGACATAATTTTACATCACAGCAGTTCAGCAATACAGATTGATCACCTAGCCGCCCCTACACTGCTGATTGGACAGAAAGTCATTACTTTGTCCTCTACTATCAGCAAGCTTCCAGTGTTACATAGACACCCCTTCTGATTGGCACAAATCCACAGACAGGGGGCGCCCCATCACTTCTATTTTGTTGGATCATTGAGCATTGGGTCTAGTGGGGTCACATGACCATGAGAAAACAGAACAGCAGGAGCTACAACACATGCAATAAACAAACCAAACGATTTGTGAATGATGAACTTACTATTCCTGCTCCTTTCAGACCCCTTGTATCCCCAACTGGTTAATAGTCTAGGGTTTCTCATTATTTTTTACATACAGTCACCAAATGTTTCCCTCCATGCCCCCAACAGTAAAATGTTACATTCAACATCTAGAAAAGGGAATGCCCACTGTGCCCGGTGCTGGGTATCATGGGCAGCCCCTTGACTGTTGGTTTACAAGTTGGAATTTTACCTGAGGAAGTGAGTGCAGTCCAGGAAACGCGTTGGAATAAATATAAGTATTCACACACCTTGGCTACCAAAACTTTAACTAAATGTCACACATCCCACGCACAATCATTGCATAGTCTCTATGGAAAAATACTTCTACTGCTACAGAGAATACCAAGTCTGAATATATCAGCCTCATTGTTCAATGGAAATGCTAGTATCAAAGGGTTAAAATTGGTGATGTGAATTATGGACACTGGCACAAGGATAAAGAATATTGGTAGAATATTAAGCTTCCCTAGTAATGTCCTTTTAGGTTCTACAGGTTCTGCTCCATTGCTTTCCAGCTTTTTGGACCTCAGAACACTAGTGGGGTCCACCAACATATCCATACTTCTTTCTTCTATGCCCAGCTAAATCTTACCCTCACCGACCCACTGACCAACTCCTCCTACCGCAAACCTAATCCCAAAATTCAGCACCTTATGCTAGGCAATAATTATTCATACAATGTATTAAAGGGGATCAGTGTGCTTGTATGGAACTGGAAGGATGAAAAGAAAGTAGGTGCAGATTAAATGAAATGAAACTTTGTTTGCTATGATTAGAATGGATTCTGTTATAGATATGTTGGGAGGACGAGAGGGCCAACTCTCCATGTCTACCTCTTCTCATGTTTTTATGTCCATCTCTACATATTTAATCCCTTATATTCGAGTCTTTCCTTCCACCCATTAATATCCAACTCTTGTTATCCAGTTTTTCACATCCACCTCCACATAATCAACCCACCATATCCATTTCTTCATTTTCACTTCTACATATTCGATTCCTTATATCCTCGTCTTTATGCCAACACTTCACACCCAACACTAAATGCCCAGCACTTCCCTGGTTTACTACTGGGGGTGGGATGGGAGTGGGGCATATTGGCCAAAAGTCAAACTTTCTGAGTACCTAGAGATTATTATTATTATTAAACAGGATTTATATAGCGCCAACATATTACGCAGCGCTGTACATTAAATAGGGATCAGGTTGATACATCTCTACCAATCAATTTAGTAATCAGGAGGAAAATGATGAGTAAGAGGCTTTTAGGCAACAAAAACTTTTGTGAAACCGTCTTAACAAACTGGTTTGAGCTCCATTGGACTATCAATTAGACATATTGAAAGAATATGGGTATTGGTAAACAGAATAACGGTATAAAGAGATTGCTGAAAATCGTAGGTTGTCTCTTTCCCGTCGCGTTTCGCCGTATGGCTTCCCCAGGGGAGAGAAAAGACTCAAGTTTGACGTTCAGACTCAGGTTGCCAGTGTTCGAGCTTGAGGTGTCAACATGAGTGAAGACAAAACATAATGTAACTTGTTTGTATTTAGCTCAGTCTATGAATATGCTTGAAGCTCTACGTGTATACATAGGCTCCCTGGATATCTCACTTCTACTGCAAATCTTTAGAATACAAAACCCTATTACTTACCTCCTCCATGTATCTTTCAATCCTTGGACCACTTGTTAATAACCATTTTACAAAACATTAAATTGGACTCCCTCCACCCCTATGGAAGCCATAAGGCGAAATGCATTGGGAAAGAGACAACCGCGACCTCCTAGAATTCTCTGCAATTTCCTTATACCTTATTACCAATATTTATATTCTTTTGATACTGTAATTGATGTATATTCCAGTTGAGCCTCGTCTAGCTCAGACTAGTTTGGTAAAACAGTTTCACAAAAGTAAAAGTTTTTGTTGCCTAAAAGTGTCGTTCTCCTCCTCACTTTCCTTATGTTTACTTGATGAACTTTATAAGGCTTGGTAACGAATAGTTTAGGTGGAGAATTTTTGGGTCCCTCACTGTTATAAGTTACCAATCAATTCATCAATCTATACCCTTTGTTTGTAGAAAAATTGGAAACATTTTTTTTCCAATGGTGCCATATTCCAGCTGGTGACTCCTGACCCGAAATTCTCCATTCTATATATTGTATATAGCTGCAGCTTTGTTAAGAACAAAATGTGAGCAATCTGCAAGGTTTCGTTCCTTTCCAGAGGAAACGATTCTCCTTGGTATATCAGCAAGTCAGATTTACCTGCAAATGTACGAGGACAAGGGATGAAAGAGGAGAAGGGGTGAATGTAAGTTCAGGAGCTGAGTGGAGGTGGCTCCGGGGGACGTCTAACCGTCTGGCTAAATCCCAGACACAAAAAGTGTTTAAAGTCTCATTATTAGGAACTTCACCGAGGACTCTCCATGGAACCCTGTACTGGGGGCAGATAATTGTTTTCATCTTCCCTGGACTGTCTACAGGGGAAATGTGGAATCAAGGGTTAGAAGATCCAAAACCAAAGGAAAAAGATATAAAATAGAAAAAATCCCAAATGTTTGTGGATACCATTAGATCTACTATATGAACAAAAGTAGTTGCCCCCCTCCAGTAATGGGGTTCAGGTGTCCCCAGTGAAGAGTCCTGGTAATTCTACATCATACAAAGACATTGTAGACAACTGTACTCTTCCAGTCTTGAGGTCACAGTTCGGTGAGGACCCTTTTCTGCCCCCCCAGACTGTGCCCCGGGGTACAAAGCTTTCTCCTTAAAGACATGGGGTCACCGGTATGCAGTGGGGAAAATTGAGTGTCCTGCAGAGAGCCTTGACCCCATCCCTAATGAACACCATTGCGTTTGCGATCGACCAGTAGATTGTGATCGGTGTTTTGGGCACCCCTGTTGTAGACAATTGGGCTCTTCAACCTTTGTGGTCACAGGTTGGTGAAGACTTTTTACCGCCCCCCCCCATGACTGTGTCCCGGGGTACAAAGCCACCTCCATAAAGACATGGGGTCACCAGTTTGGTGTGGAGGGACTTGCAAGATATGACACGAGAACAGACTGTAACTTCCATGGAGAATTCTTGTATTGTATTTACTATTTGCTCATATAGAGATCTGATTTTTCTTTAATAATTGTATTCACTTTTCATTCTTTATTAACTCTTAGTTGACTGTAAGCAGCCCCAATGAACTCCTTCCTCTCCTTCTCCTCTTAGCCATTTTGTCTTTAAATCTTTTTTATTTCCATTGTAACTTTTTCTCCTTTTTTTCAGAGACATAGAAACAGGAAAAAGTTTTTTCCATTTGTAAATCGTTTTCTTGTGCCATTACTACTAGAAGTGTAAATGTGAAATCTGGTCCATGAGAGGTGTACGGGAAGGTGGCCGTGGTATTGGAATAGGATTTATTACAAGCAGGGCGATTCCTGGGGTGTCCCGACTTTTGGTATTTATAGAGAAGAGAAAACATTTTCATAATGATAAATGGGATTTCCTTCCTGTACAGCTGAATGGCCTGATGATTGAAGAAAACGTAAGAAATAATTGGAGAAGCGAGAACCTGCTGACTGCTCACCTATATGTGGAAAACTTTTATCCCAATAGAATTTATAAAATGATTATTATTTCTTTGATTTGAGATGACGATTGTTTCTGATTGGAGGAGGCCCTGTTGTCCCTGGCTGGGATTGGAGGAGGAATGTTTGCTTCTCCATTCTTTCTGAATCCTCTTTGAAATTCTGTCCATCTCTCCGGCATGATGTGAATTTCACATTCCAGGAGCTTTATTCTTTGCAGCATGCTGAACAGCATCCCCTCAGCCGCTCACATCTGACAAGTCAATGGAACACTCATTGTTCGAGGCGCTGTGAGACGGCGTGTATTCCGAAGGCGTCGCCGCCAACATGGAGGTTACATGATACTCATTGCAAATAGCAATTTCATAGCCGGCTGTTTGCAGGAAAAAAGCTATTAATGCTGAAGAGCGAACAGAAGAGAAGTGAATGCTGCCCCACGTTGGGTGAACTCCCTCACCCCGCACCATTCACCCTTCCCAGGTATGGAGGCAAACGCTTCCTGACTGAGAAGAGAACGGCGGCCAAATGCTGCATATGAGAGCCGAAGTAATAAAACTCAAAAGCAGAGCAGAGTATTTCAGGAGAGGAGAGTTATAGAGGAAGGAGCAGAGTCCTCCAGCAGAGTATTTCAGGAGAGGAGAGGCTGTGGTTATACAATATCAGTACTGCAATGTATTTTTGCTGTGTATTATATGCTGTGGCCCTTCCAGTTGGGTTATTAGATTCATACTGTACCCTCATTTTCATCTGTTACCAAGGAGACTGACAGTTTATGACTGCAGTGCACTTTCACCCGTGATTTGTCCTGTGAATCTCAGCTGATGTTCCATTCTGCCCGGGGTATTACCATCGGCCCTCCTCATCAGGCTGCGCCCTCTCTGCTCTGAGCTGACCGTTTGCTGGAAATTTTCCATTATTAGCTCCAGAATCCATTCCACCTGCTGACGTATTTTCAGGTTGACCCTTTCCTGAACTGTGGAACCATCGGCGTTCCTTTTACATTTTATATTTGGAATATCTGAAATCAGAGGAGTAATTAAAGCCGAGCTCCTCTTCCCATGATTGCAGCCATCCCGGCCATTCCTATGGAAGTTCACATATCTGTGCAGGATACACAATGTAACAAGCAATGATTCCATATAGGCTGCGGATTATCTGGTGCATGCGATACATTATATTATTTATCATTTCATGAATCCTCAGCCACCACAAACCGAACTGCCAGCTACTGGCAGTCCATGTGTTAGGTTTGGTGTAATATAAAGATTAACATATAAGGGAAATGGACACAATAATGGAAACAGCCAATGGATCTATCAAGTAGGGTCAGATTTTTGAAGCTGGTGGCATGCAGGTGAGAGGTGCTGGTTGAATTCCCATTTTGGAGACATTTTGTTCCACATTTTTTATGCTGTGGTCAGTAACTTTACAAATCTAGATGAATAAATTATAGTATAATAAATTATGTTTTTTTTTGCAAAGTGATATGCTGAAGGAATTTGCACGTTTCAGTATTTTTACTTAGTTCTTTCATGGAACACTGGGACATCGAATTGCTTTAAAACCCAGATATCAAAGTGCTAATTAATGCTTCTCTTTCACATCCGATGTATATTATTCACTGCCAGTCATTATCATATCTCCGGCAGTTTGGAGTTGTGTAAATGTAAATTTTCCAATATTTTGTCCTTTTACAACCCACAATCAGTTTTTGTGGTCAGTGAGCTCTTTGGGGAATCTTGTAAATTAGAATACAGCAGAGACATCACCAGCGCCCCTCGGAGACACTGGGCCCTCCGCTGCCAAGTGCGGTTCATCTCCATGTTTCCCGGTGCATTAGGCTGTGATGTTCCTGCAGAGCGCAGCGCTGTCCGCCATGTCTCATTTCAAAGGCCTTTGAAGCTGAAACTTTGGGAGCGATCAATAGCGATGCAGCTTCCTGCGGTGCGAGCTCTGCAGACGAGCTATCGGCAGTGTTTGTGACTCATTGGTTGCTCTGGGCCTCAGTTCGGTCTTCTCTAAAACTCAGACGCCTTCTAAAAGGGAACAGAGGAATCCTTCCCAAGATACAAGGGGAATGGAGGGGTCACCCACAGGGGCCACAATCCACTGGAGGCAGCTCCCCCAGCATATTAGCTCAGGATAGTTTGAGACCGAGGAGTAAAATCTAAGTGGATCACCAAAGAACCCACAAAGGGATGATGGGGTAGATGGCTTCCTGGTTGTGGCCCTCAAGTAAACTGAACACTTGCAGGTTGAAGCCCTTGGGCGCACTGAATGTCTTTTGGGTTGTGGCCCCTGGATGAGGCCAGACAGATATGAGGTTGGAGCCCCTGGGCACATTTGATGGCACCCTGGTTGCTGTCCTCGGAAACACCTTTGCATGCAGCATATAAAGCAAAAACAAAGACAATCTCAACATTAGGAACAAGTCAAGGGACGCGAGAGGGGGCCATCAGGCCAAGACAGGAAGAAGAATGAGCCAGTTCCGAGTTATGAGAAGTCCCATATGGTACACAGGAGCACGGGGAATACACAGGGTTACCTAAAGGATCCACAGAGCACCCAGGATCTCAAAAGCCTGGGGCACCCTTGACCCTATCACTGGTTTACCAGCTGACCACCTGTGGCAAGTCCTAACAATGGCATACCAGGGCGTCCCACAAGACCGACCAATTTGGAAATGTTCTGACCAGTCACCCAGCCATCACAATTTGGCCCCTGTTGGAGCTGCTCAGATCCGAACATTTATCCATTTTCGTCCTTCCAACTAATCACCTTCATGAACATACCCCCCAATCCCTTCTCATCAGGGGCCATTGTACCCAAACTACCAAGGTTATCACATCACCTATCAGGGGGTCTATAATATGATCAATGTATGATCAGAGTATATATTAGAAGTCTATAGAATATAGGAGAGTAGATAATACCCCCCCCCCTATCCGGAGCCATTGTAATGTCATCCATAATAGCACTTCACCTATTGGGGGTCTATGTATAGGCTGATCAGAGTGTATATAGAGGTTTAATATATTGGGGAGTATATATTATATCTCCCCCTTGTCCAGAGCCATTGTAACATCAATCATAGTGTCACTTCACCTATCATTAGTCCGGGTATTGATCACCTATCATTGATCCATGTATTGATCAGAATATTTATTGGGGGTCTATAATATATAAGAGTGGGGTATAAGCTATATCCCGCCATGTCAGGGGTCATTGTAACTTTCTCCATGGTGTCCCTTCACCTTTTGGGGGGTCATGTATTAGCTGATCAGAGCGTATATTGGGGGTTTATAATATATAAGGGGGGTATATAATATATCAATTTGAGGAGCCATTGTAACCTCATCCTTAGTGTCTCTTCATCTATCAGGGATTCATTTATTGGGTGATCAGAATATATATTGGGGTTTAATATATATATTGGGGGTAAAGCTAAATCCCTCCTTGTCAGGGGTCATTGTAACCTGCTCCATGGTGTCCCTTCACCTCTCCGGGGTCCATGTTACAGCTGATCGGGGTACATCTATATAGGCAATAGGGTTCCCCTTTTAAAACAACACAAAACTTACATTGGCTGGAATTCAAAGATTATAAAAACAAACCGAACAAATTTCAGTTTAGTGAGAAAAAGAAAAAACAAAACCACAAAGTCCCCAAATGAATCTGTTAATAGACAACTTTAATTATCCCTGCGCAGCCTGGCACTTGAAGGAATGAAAACACAGCGTTCCCACTTTTTATCTGACAGTTGACAAGCTGAAATAAAAGCGCTTTTTTATTTTTTTTTCCCCCAATTTAAAAACCAAGTTGGTGTTACAGTCGCTGAAATGCAATAAATCTGAACAAACAAGCCGGCTTGATTCACGCCGCGGCGAGTCAGCGACACAAAAGGCAATATCTAAAGCCCCGCGCCGGTAGCGAGTAATCAAACCTATTTTCACCGCCTGATCGAGGCGCTTGGGGGGGTCTTTGAGGATCAGTCGAGCTAAATCGGACAACAAGAACAAAATGTTAATTTTCACAAGGAAGCCGCCTCTAATTGGCTTCTTAATCTGGACGCACTTTAAAGTAATTAGTTTGGCACAGTTGGTTCTCGCTGCGCTAATTGAACATTTTTTTTTTTTTTTGGGGATTTTAGGGACTCGAATCAAATCATTTGTTTTTTCTTTACTGGTTACAAAGGGTTTAAAAAAGCTCTAAGTCTGGAGAAACAAACAAAACAAAAGGTAAAGCTAATTACCATGTAAATATAGAGATAAACTTTCTTTGCTTCATTTAACTCGCAGAAAATGAGTTCATTATTTTATGAAGAATTATGTGAATCTTAATAAGGAACAGAGTGAATGTTCATATC
>NC_092860.1:1506971-1544573 GCF_032062135.1 Pyxicephalus adspersus
TTAGGTTTAGTTCCATAAGCAGTGACTTGTGTCTTGATTAAAAAGCTGTGAAGCTCCTCAGGCCCCCCATCATCCCAATCATTATGGGTGAGAGGTGCTACCTGGCGGCCGCTGGAGGTGACACGCAGTGATTATCTGGAGATGAGAGGGAATGTGAAATCAGAGGAGATGGATGGCCGCTGGCAGCTGTCGGGTGAGGGGCCCAGCCAATTACCAATGTGCCAATCTCAGCATCCAAGAACATTGCAGACCATCCAAGATAGACAATGGTGCAAAGCGAAATCCTAACAAGGCTGAAATGTGGGACAACAAATCCCAGCAACGTCCAGAAACATCATAGGATTCTCTGTTGTCACCCATATATAATTACACGAAAGCTCTGCATAATAAGATGACACCGCAGTGTGGTGGGGATCATCAATGTCAGATCTTTTGATAGGATACAAATTTACAATGTTACAGCCTGATCACTAAGGGAAGGGAGACTGAGGAAGTGCTTCGTCCTGCCTGCAGCAGACTGAAGACATCATCTCAGCCTAGGCACAGTCACCAGGCTAAAGCCCTGGGCCTGGAGGAGCAGAGGTGACCCTGGAATCTGGCCACGCCTATGTTGACTTTTCCTGGTGCATTCAATGGTCATTCTGCTCCAATCAGAGGAGTGCAGACAGATGATTAAAGTTACTCTGATTGGTTGTCTAATTTCTGACACATTTCGGGCACTAACAGTTCTGATTCATCAGGGTCGTATGGTCGGATAACAAAGTCCTGGTAAGTATAGCAGATGACTTATGCCAAGTAAGAAGCAAGCATCAAAGGAGACTTGGCTGTGCCATGAGGACCTGCAGCTGAGAACTATTTTTGATGAGGGGCTCTGGCAACAAAGTTGAGCTGGTGCCCTGGGAGCCACATGTGAATCTCATGGCTTGACCTACAGGCTCGCAGGAATGGCACTGGTGGAGTGTAGGGTGAGGATGGCAGTGCCATCTTCCAGGACCATGCTGTGCCCTCCGGCAGTATGAGGAAGGATTGGTACATGAATGGCACATTACCTACCTGCCGGCTTTGTAATAAATATTAATATATGGTGCAGACCCAGTCTATCACCAGGGGCGGACATAGGGCCACTGCACAAGGGCCCCAGGCCTTGTTAGCCGATAGGAGCACCTATAGCGGCCCCAAGCCAGTCCTGCACCGGGGCCCACTGTTAGCTTTGCACACCACTGCCCATTACAGTACAATTCCTACGCTGACCACATATACCCCCAACCATAACGCGGTGTCCCTGCATTTTCCAGTGGCCCCGCACTCCCCTGACTTCATTCTGCTTATCCTATCAGATGGCATTATACAGACTGTACATCACTCTGGGTACAAAGGGGCCGCTGGGTAAGTGGCCCAGGGGGCATCTAATTGAAAGTTGGAGCTGTGCTCATCTTTCGCTCGCCTGCTCCGGAGTCATTACTAATCCATGCGGGGAATGGGAATGGAGGAAATGGAATAATGAGCCGCGCTCTTCGCTCCCTACAAGGTATTTAACATTTTATAATGCGAGCGTACAATATGCCGGGGTCGGGGGGTTAATTAATTGGAATACTGCGGGCAGCTTGTCTGCATGTGGAATGTTCTACATAGGAAAAGGAGGTGGAGGATTGTGTGTGCGATTCCAGAGCCGGGGGCCAACATTACCAGAGGGGGCCAAATCCAGGACATCGAAAGAGCCCACCAAATGGGCCCCTGTAGTGATCATTTTGCACTCCAGGCAAATATCGTACATATAACGAGAGCTGATTTCCATCCAGTGCAAAGCTCTCCCACACAGCTCCAACCCAACATTTACTTTACTGTAGCTAAGTACAACTTACCTGTCCTGACCCTCCCCCAGAGAGACAAGAGGAGTAGTGAGGTCCTCAAAGCGGAGGAGGAGCTGAGCTGCTGTGTCCCTGCTGGAAGAGAAGAGCTGAGCTGTTGAATCACGGCTGGAAGAGAAGAGCTGAGCTGTTGAATCACGGCTGGAAGAGAGGAACTGAGCTGCTGAGTCACGGCTGGAAGAGGCACATGTCAGATGTCCAGATTTTGTATAGATGGAGTCCCATATAAAACTAGAAATAAACATGCCCCCCCCCCATCCATTACTGCTCCCCCCCCAGTTGCTGCACCATTGACACGTTGATGACATCCTCCCTGCAGCGACTGGTAATTGGCATATTTGATGGATCCGCAATCTTGTTGAGTAAAAGTGTGAACATTAATGATGGCGGAGCTGTGAAACATTAGGCAGCGCACATCTGTTCTCTAACAAACAGTTCATTAGGATTATCTCTGGGAATTGCGGCAATGACACAGAACGGCGACTCAGACGAAAGACTGGCAGAGATGAACGAAAGCCGGGACAGCAACCCACAGATCCCCGGATAGAGGCCATGATTTTATGTGGCTGCTTCCATAGGAGCTTTGTCACACCACATTTTACAATTTATATCCATTAATATTATTATTATTATTATTATTGTTATTATTTTTAATAATAATAAACAGGATTTATATAGCGCCAGCATATTACGCAGCGCTGTACATTAAATAGGGGGTAGTACCATTCAGAGTGATTGGCACCACATCACACCAATACATACTGGAGCGCAGTAGTGTGAAGGGGCCCCAAATGGTAGCAGTTTGGAATCTGTGGTGTGAAAGGGGTGGACATATGGTGAGGATGAAACTTTCAATCCTCAAAGTGCAGAGAATGATTCTGTGTGGAGGGATTCACAGCCTGGCAACTGAAGACTGCAAACAGAAACAACATGGCACCTCAGAGCCAACATATGGGCCGAAACTGGAAGTAGGAAGCATGGAAGGCAGAGACAGAACAGGGGGCCGGGACAAACAAAATGTATTCTAAGAAGGAACAAAGACACTGCACCAGAGCAATGTGAATTGGAAGAATATTCACTACATCACACCAATGTCCTTCCTCTATAACTCTCCTCTCCTGAAATACTCTGCTGGAGGACTCTGCTCCTTCCTCTATAACTCTCCTCTCCTGAAATACTCTGCGGGAGGACTCTGCTCCTTCCTCTATAACACTCCTCTCCTGAAATACTCTGCGGGAGGACTCTGCTCCTTCCTCTATAACTCTCCTCTCCTGAATCTCCCCCTGGTGGTGTTATCCAGGTATTGATGGATTTGCGGCGGGGGAGGAGTGTGTTAATCAGTGGCGGTTGATGGATGGGTATCTCAGTCTGGCGCACAGTTGGCAGATGGCAGATCACAGGACGGCGGTAATCTAAGCAGCGTTTTGGTCTTTGTATCGGTGTACAGAAGCTTCTCACCTTGACACTAATTTGTCTGTTTAAACCCCGGCGCTCATGTCAGGGTTTGTGAAATATGTGACCGCAGAAGCTCTCTCTGGAAGGCAGACGGATGAACAGAAGCAGATCAGGAATTGCTGCCAGCTGTCTCTGCCTTCCGGAGAAGATCCACATTGTGCTGTATTGTACCTGGAAACTTCCTCACACCGGCCCCGATCCTGGAAACTGGAGCCCAAAACTTCACCTGGCAGGATCTCCAGGAAGGAAGTTTGGAACAAATTGTGGAAAATCTGCATACAGTGAGGAGCAGGAAACAGACTTCAGGTTTCCCCCACACACCGACAGTTAGGTCCATAAATATTTGGACAGAGATAACTTTTTTCTAATTTGGGTTCTGTACATTACCACAATTAATTTTAAATGAAACAACTCAGATGACCTGCAGACTTTCAGCTTTAATTCAGTGGGTTGACAGGGTGCATGTATGTGGAAGATTTTGCGTGAATAGACAACATGCGGAGTTCTCCATGCAGGTGAAACAAGCCGTCCATACGCTGCAAAAACAGAAAAAACCCATCCGAGAAATTGCTCCAATATAAGTAGCGCCAAAATCTACAGTATGCTACATCATGAGAAAGAAACAAAGCACTGGTGATGTCCATGAGACTACAGGCTGTCATTGCCAGCAAAGGGTTTCAACCAAGTATTAGAAATGAACATTTTATTTTCAGCTTTATAATTTGTCCAATTACTTTTGAGCCCCTGAAATGAAGTGATTGTGTAATAAAGGATTTATTTTCTCACATTTTTATGCAATCTTTTTGTTTAACCCACTGAATTAAAGCTGAGAGTCTGCAGTTCAACTGCATCTGAGTTGTTTCATTTAAATCTAATAGTGATAATGTACAGAACCAATATTAGAAAAAAGTTGTCTCTCTCCAAATATTTATGGACCTAACTATATAAATGCCCCCCTCCCCCTTATCTTCAACACCCCAGACCGCACCCATCAGTGCTCCTACGCGTTTCGCTTTCCTGCTCCGGGTCCTCCTCAGATTTCCTCTGTTCCTTCCTAATCGATACAGTTCCCATGGTAACTTTAAAATGTCAAAATATCGCAACTCAGGCGGAGCAGAAAAAAAAGGTTTCTCGTTGCCTGCGGTGAAGATTTCAGGGAATGCTGCACCGGTGCTCGGTGTAAAAAGAATCCTGGACTCTGCCAGCCATTGGAAGAAGAGACTACGTCTGCTCCCACAATATCCATGCAACAAACACATCAAGTGACACCTAAAGTGGGCACAATCAGAACAGACACATGGGAATGCAGCCAGTCCGTGGCTTTTTTATATTCCTCCTTTAACCTGGCTTTATTACCTAAAAATGCTGCCAGTAAATCTGTCACTTTTCCATTTCCTGTAACAGGGTGACAACGCTTTCTACTCAACAGTGAATTCACAGCAGTGTTGTCACCCAGTAGACAGAGAAGACAAGGATGGACTGTGATATAATTGGTCCCAACCCTGGCGCATTTACAGCAGTAATGGAGACAGCGGCTCCTGGCAGCTACAACTTCTATGCTTGTTCTCAGGTAATAAGCATTCAAACATTTGTTGGTGAGTGGTACCCAGCTGCTCACTACCGCCCCTCTCAGAGCAAAGCTGCATTGGTCCCCTGCCTTTGGCGGCAGGCGGAACCCTCTGATTGGCTCGTATGCCCGGTGCCGGCTGCTAGAGGAGTCCTTGCTCAGCAGAGCTGGAAAATCCTATACGTGACAATCAATAGAACCCAGCATGATCTTTACTTAAATCTTCATCCCGACACATATTTAATTGACTGGAAGATGATGGAGGGAAGATAATCTTTACCATCTTCAGGTTCCATTCCTCCTCGTGTGCAAATCACCTGCACCGAGCTAATGAGAAGTGCCGGGCGTCCAGCACGAGGATGGAAGGAGCCGAATCATACAGCAAGGTAAACACAGGAAATTATCATTATGCTGGAAGAGGTTCTCCAATTTACGTAAGGACAAATTGTAACTATGAGATTGGCCCTTCATGAACCCCATTAACATGGCGGAATGGGAACACAAGTCCAAGGTGAGGTTGGATAGCAGGGCTGCTGGGAGTGATGGGGGGTTGATGGAAATCTTTCATCCCTATGAGATGAGAACATCACTCAAATTTGGGAAATTCCTTTGCCTTAATTTCCAATAGACATTTTGGTAAAATGTTACAATTTTAGCTAAAAGTATTGGAGCCAATGTAAAAGGCAAACTGTGGTGGATTTTATCGGAGCAAATGGAATTTAAATGGCACCTGAGGATAATGGGATCAAACCCCCTTCCCTTAACCTAGTCCTGAACCCACGTAGGGCCATGTTTCCCGTATCGGGGCCATAAAAGGTCATGCTGAAGGGTTGGGGGCTGCTCATTGAATGATAGAAGACTACCAGTATAATGAACTTGTAGGTGAGGAGGGGTGCACCATGAACCTGGTGTATGGGTGAGGGGTCAGCGAGGTTCCCCCCAGCCCTTCGTACTTTTATTTTTAGACTTACAAACCCATTAATATAGTCCTGGCCTGAACACAAATCTTAGAATGGGTCTGTTTGATCGTATTTATTTTCCAGCAAGCCTCATCTCACATCCACGGCGGATCAGATGGGACGCAGCATATGGTAAATATGAACTATTTGCATTGCAGAGGCTTGGCATATGCTGTTCATATTTATAGTGTGCGGCAGTCAGCACAGAGGAAGACTTGTCCTCATTAAGCCATCGCCGGATCCCAATCGCTGGCAGACCTGTGCTGCAAATCAAACGGCAAATTCTGGTATAGTGGGGAACTACATATCCCAGCAGATCTATTCCAGATGTAGAAAGAATCAGGCTCTGCTGAGATATGAGGGGGGACACTGTGCCACCCACATTTGGGATTATAAGAGATCTTAAAGAGGATCGGTTGTCAATTTTTCCTCCACATCCATAGGGCCCAATATGATGATGGCCACTATGGTTCAGCTCACCTCTCTATATTCCTGGTTGATTGACACCCAAAATCATTCCACCAATGACACAAGGTGTGGTAGACCTACCCCAGCCCAATATTTTCCCGCATGAGAGGAGGAACCGATGAAACCCGGGGTCCTGACAGCAATACTCAAAATTTGGCTTGTGGGTCCAATAAAAACAGATCCCCCCCACCCCCACCACCCTCCCCGCCACTCCTTACTGGTTGGGATGGCAGCTACCAATGTGTTGTATCAGATGTTTGGCTTCATATAAATGTTACATATAAAAGCCTAAAGCCATCTTACACCCAGATACCGGAGGATATTCAGGGGTTTATAATCGGCCATGATTGGGGATCGGGGTAAATACATCACATGTGGCTGCCAGTCCTTCTGAAATGCCCAATATCACAGAACAGCGGCCAGCCATGTAGACAATGTGAAATCCCTGCAATCCTATTAATAAGTTTATACAATTGCCAAATTCTTTTTTACTAATTACAAAATCCTAAACAATGAATACTGAAACACTGAAAATGACCAGAACTGGTCTAAAATATTTCATATGAGCTTTAGCTCCCTTTTTAAAAAAATAAATACAACAAATTCCAAGAATCATCAACTGCATCAGTGCCACTTCCAATAGGATCATTGAATTGCAGCTGTAGCACCAACAAACCAACCAATCAGCTCCATTTTCAGTGTAATGTGATTGGTTGGAGTAACAGCTGCTCTTTTCTTTCTCCAATCTTTGGAACAACCAATCACACTGGGCCCCATCAGAAACATCTTCACACTATTGGGCAGGGATATTTTCCCTCCAGTACAGGAATTCACAAAATGATCTCAGCCTGATGCTGCACATTTCCTGGCATGGTCTATCCTGACATCTTGGGTAGACGTGGCCAGTGATGGTTCATGAACCCACCTGTTCCTGTCTTGGTGGTCCGTACTGGCGTGTACTGGTTCTTCGAGGTCCGGACCGGCGTGTTCTCCTTGGGAGAGTTATCGACAGCGGAGATGGTCTCTCGTTCACAGTGCGGGATGGGGATCGGCCCCTGTTGTATCAAAATGTCTGCAAGGGCCCTGGAAGAGAAATAATAAGAGAGATGAGAAAAGAACATCTTTCAGAGTCACAAACTCCGCAAATCTCATCCAGTGGAAGAGCCAAACACAACCCAGACCCTGCAATGACATCCATATATGTAAGTAGAATTGTATTGGAAACTCCGTCTGGGGTAGACACCAAACTTCTAACTACACAAAGGAAACACTAACAACCTATGGCTACCATCAGGAAGGGCAAAAGGGGTATTTCCATACCAAAAGATGTTGACATTTGCAACTCTGGAGAAATTTCTGATGGCGGTCCTGTGGCCCAAAGTCTGTGGACCTCTGACCATCACACCTATGAGCTTGATGGACATTCAATTCAAAGACCATGATGGCCCCCAGTCACGATAAATTCATTAATATGAACCTGCCCCCTCATGGCTATACCATGCTCCAAAGTCTTCCCACAAGATTTTGGAGGGAATCTGCGGGAATGTGCCCCCATTTGTGTGGTCAGGTAGTGATGGTGGTTAGAAGGTCTTTAGTAGGGTTGAGGTCAGAGCTCTGTGCAGGACACTCGAGTTCCTCCACACCAAACTGGTAACCTCATGTCTTTAATGAGGGGGCTTTGTACTCTACGGGAATAGTCATAGGAGGGCAGAAAAGGGTCCTCACCAAACTGTGACCACAAGGCCGGAAGAGCACAACTGTCTACAATGTGTTTGTATGATAAAAGATTACCAGGACCCCTCACGGGGGACACCTAAACCCCATAATTGGTAGGGGGAGTCACATACTCTAGGCCAGTGGTTGCCAACCTTTTGTTGTCACAGACCACTAATTTCACAGACTCCAGACCACGCATGCGCCGAGAAGCTGTGAGACACTTCCCCCAGAGCAACGTCATGATGCCAGAACCCGTCCACTCTCCCATCTCAGAAACCAGAGACACAATCTACCCACCACCCCGAGTCGGGACATGGTCTGTGGCTCTGCCCAATGCGCCCCCCCAGCAGGGTCCTTCTCCTGGGGACCACCAAAGTTTTCTCGCAAACCACCAGTTGTCCGCGGACCACCGGTTGGTGACCGCTGCTCTGGGCCAGGGTTTCTCAACTAGGGTTCCTCTAGAGGTTTCTAGGGGTTCCTTGAGCAATGAGCAGTGTGTGCCTCTCTGTTACCAGATCAGTTACAGATACCAGTGAACTATTTGGGTATCTGTAAAGATTGCATTTATCCCATTGACCACCAGACTAAGAACTGAGCATATCATAAATATTGTCATGGCTTCCCTGAGACCTGGACCACATTTTAAGTGTTCCCTCTATGTTAAAAAGGTTGAGGAAGGCAGCTCCAGACATATAGTGGATGATGACATTAAATCTATATTTTATTTATAACTGGACTGAAGGGTGGTTCTGGTACACCGCGCCTGGTGCCATTAATCCAACCCATGGGACATCCAAGCAGATTGTCATGCATGGTCTGCATTGAAGGCACTAACGCGTTTCGGGTCACAGCTCGCTGACAGATTTAACCCAGAACCTCCAGTTAATCTCTGAAGCCTCCAGAAGATGCGACCCGTTGTTGGCTTCGCTGTGCTTAATCAGAAATGTTACCCTCACCTGTCATTTCCATGGTAACTCAATTCTTTTACATCAATGAGCAGAAAATAAAAGAAGAAAATATTATTATATATTAAATACCTTGTGATTGGTGAGCACGGATTAATACCCAATGAGGAGGCCATGGCTCCACAGCCCGGAAATTATCTTTTTATTGGAAGTTAAAGTAATACTCCAATCAGATTTGGTTTTAGGAGAGTAGGGTTTTATTTTCTAACAAGTCAACAGGTTAAAGTTCAACTTTTATTTTTTACCCCAATCTACCCCCAATCATTCCTCAGACAGGAAGTTCACAAACATCATTAACAGAAAAAAGAAGTACAATGACCCTGAATTATTAAAGATCTCCAAAGCTGGAGAGGATACACTTTCACCAGTGAAGCTGGGTGATCCAGCAAACCTGGTATAGATCTGGTCCAAGATTCCAAGTATTTGCTAGCAAATAGCAAATGACATTGAAGAAACCCATTCCAGGTTTGCTGGATCACCCAGGTTCACTGATGAAAGTGTATCCTCTCCAGCTTTGGAGATCTTTAATAAATCAGACCCAATGTGAGCTCAACCCAACCCGTGGAACCTGCAGAGCTCCCTGTATGACATCTCTGGACATCTCTTTCCTCAGTCTTGTGTGCAGACTGCCAACAAGATGATGTACACCGAGTCCTGCTTACAACGACCTAGGTCACAAAGCCCTAGATAACATTATATTCCAATATCTGATGTCATTCAAAATATGAAAATAAACAAATTGTTATAAAAGTATCTTTGTTTTCTAAGCTAAATTCTGTAGAATTGGTGCGGCAGCGCGCACCTTGTGTTCTACGCTCCTCCCATCCCCCGGCCAGTTTTCACCATTAGTTTTTATACACAAATGTTTGTTGCGTGTCACAGCCAAGGTTTCGTCGCCCCCATTAATCAGACCCTCTAATGCTCCGTTTTCCTGGTGTCATTAGACTCCGAGGTTTTCACATTCAGACAGAAATCTCCATTTTCCATTAAGTGGCATGGAAACCCTAATGTCTGCGTAAAAAGGTCACCATAACCTACGAAATCATCTAAGACGTCGGCCATGATGAATATCCTAGTGGGGTGCAGGATACACAATGGAATGTTGATACTTTGTATGAAGAAAACATTTTATCAGCAGATGTGAGATTACCAGCCCAGGCAGTGTGGTTACATGAAGACGGCGAAACGCGTTGGAGATAAGAAAGTATAATATTAATAATCAATAAACTTCTATCCTTGTTCTCTGAGGACTGATCCATACCCATCAATACTCAGTGATAGAACACCCTTGTGTAATGGGTTTACGTTTTATTTGCTGCAAAACCCTACTCTTCTTCTTTTACTATCCAGTGATAACATGCAGAAGTTGACAGGCTTGCAGTGGGAGTGGCTTCTGGGTAGGGGGAGGGTCTTGTACACGAAGAGGAAAGGGATCAGGGTAGGGATCAGGGCCGTGATGGGCAATTAGAATCCACATTGCCACAAGAGGCCGGACGGTGACACGGAGTCTGCAGAGTTGTCACCCATTACACTAAATCTTCATCAGGTGACATTATGTATTGCTGCAAATCAAAGTGAATAATAACCAGAGATAAAATATATTCACCTATATAAGTATCAGAATGAATGGCGACATTTACAGAACGTTTGTTGTGTGATGACAGAGAAGGCGCCAGCTCACCGGCTCCGAGAGAAGACATTTCTAGAGGCTTTAGGGAAGATTGGGCCGAAGGGGGCAGAAGGTGAAATTTAGGGGGAGGATCAGGGAAAAGAGAGAGAAAAGAGGAGAGATTAAAGATAAAAGGGAAAATTGGGGTGAAGACAGAAAAGCCAGATCAGGACAAGGGTAAGGGGGAAAAGGGAGGAGTACCGTGAGGCCAGATTGGAGAACCAGGTCAAGCCTGGGGAGAATCAAGCAAGTCCAGAATTTAGGGTGAAGGCCAAGAGAAGGTAACTGGTCAAAGTCGGGTGAGCGGGGAAGTGAGTCCAGGCCGGATTGGGGGGTAACTGGGTCAAGGCTTGATGGGGGAGAATTGGGTCAAGGCCAGATGAAAGGGGGAACTGGGTCAAGGCCAGATGGGGGGGGAACTGAGTCAAGGCCAGATGGGGGGGAACCAGGCCAAGGCAGAATGGGAAGGGGAACTGGGTCATGGGTGAGGGGAAAAAACGGGCCAAGGCCGGATGAGGGGGGGAACTGGATGAAGGCTGGATGGGAGGGGAAATAGGTCAAGGCCAAATGAGGGGGTTACCTGGGTCATGACAGGATGTGGGGGGAACTGGGTCAAGGCAAAATGAGGGGGGAACTGGGTCAAAGCCGGATGCGGCGAGAACTGGGTGCATGCCCGATGGGAGGGAACAGGGTCAAGGCCGGATTTGGAGGGAACTGGGTCAAGGCCGGATTTGGAGGGAACTGGGTCAAGGCCGGATGTGGGGGGGGGGGGACTGGGTGAAGGCAGGATAGGACTGAAGAAAAGGCCAGAAAGGAGCGGGGGGTCAAAACAAGGCCAGAAATAAGGGACCAATAGGAAATTTCCACAAATATGAACAGATTAGTGATGGGAATATTGTTCCAGATTTTATTTTTTTTTACTTTTGCGCACTCATAGTGAGTGAGAATGGGGACTGAACCCAGGATCAGCAGACACCAAGGACCTCCTGTGTCACTGTCACTACGGAATATGTTGGCGCCATATAAATGTAATATAATAATAATTCCTCCCTGCCACCAATGGGTTACCTGGCTCTACCTGTTGGTCTTTGCAAAGTTCACCTTCAGTTTCCTTAGCAATCAGTGCGGCATTCTTTAATGTAAGTTACCATGGAAACTAATAAAACATTAATTCCCCTCCGCATTGTCCCGCTATGTATATTGGATTCCCGCTGGAAGAACATTTTACAAGAAATGAAAAGCTGAAGAAGAAAACCATGAAGCCGTTACATAAATCTCCCGATCCCGCCATTACTTTACATTCCACCCCATGCAGCTCATTGTCTGGGTGACCTCCCTAGGAAGACAATTCCTTGCTTTCCATATCGTACAACACACAGAAAATAGATAACAGGCAATGAAAAGATCCGCGCCGGGCGGCTATTATATCCAAGTGTGAGGTCAGGGAGCAAAAAATTCAGCCCGTCATTTATCTCCTGATTGGCGATGGTCGCCACAAAAATCCTATTCCCACAAGCATAGAAATGAAATTTATTTATTCATATTACATACCGAAATATCCTCATAATGATTGTGAGGTACATAAATGTGGAATTGTCACCAAAAGCCCAAAAGTGTAGGTGGGGGGTGTTTGAATATTGGTGGGAACATGACACAAGTGAAACAATACAACAGCATGTCCTTTCTACATAACTGTGCAGTAAGGTCATTAATGGACATTTTTACCTCCAATCTGATTGCAGTGATTAGACATAGGATTGTGAGCAAAATTGTTGGAGGTGTCAGGGGCTTGCAGAAAGATGCCCCAAGTGAAAAAGTAAGCATTTTCTATAAAAATGCATTTTCCTGACTATAATTTCTATTTTGATTAATCAGCAGGATGAGATTTGGGATTATATGTGATGGTATTCAATCAGTAAGAAGGAGGAGGTCTAAATACAGGTAATTATCAAGTAGGAGGAGGGTACAGGTATACAGGTGATTATTAAGAGGGAGGGGGCAGGATTATTTACAGGGAATTGATGAGCAGGGGGTGGAGATTAGATACGGGTGACTGATTAGCAGGGGTTGGGGATTTTTTTTACAGGTGATTGATGAGCAGGGGTGGGAGGTAGTATATATAAAAGTAATCAGAAGGAAGCAGAGAACACTAAATACAGGTAAATAATGAGCAGGAATGGGGTGGGGATTATATACAGGTGATTGATGAGTAGGGGGCGGGGATTATATACAGGTGATTGATGAGCAGGGGGTGGGGATTATATAGAGGTGATTGATGACTAGGGGGCAGGGATTATGTACAGGTGATTGATGAGTAGTGGGCGGGGATTATAAACAGGTAATTGATAAGCAGGGGGTGGGGATTGTATACAGGTGATTAATTAGCAGGGGGTGGGGATTATATACAGGTGATTGATGAGATACAGGTGATTGATGAGTAGGGGGCAGGGATTATATACAGGTGATTGATGAGTAGGGGGCAGGGATTATATACAGGGGATTAATAGGCAGGAAGGGGGTGGAGCAAGGCAAGGATTTAGTAAAGATCAATATCTGTATTAATTGTATTTTTCCTCCTTTTCTTGCGGTCATTATAAATTTGGATGGTTGATCTGGGGGCCCCTCTGGTCACTAAGCAGTTAACCGGTGGCCGAATTGTCCTTTATAATAGCTGCCACAAGTGATATCTTTACCTGATACATCTTTTGAATTAAATATCAGCAGGTTTGAATTATTTATGGTGTATGTACAACTTTTCCTCATTGACTATTCAGGTCAATCATCCATTGGTGACCGTGAAGGTTTTACCACGGATGACTGGTAGACGTTTAATGAGTAACCTTGGGAAGTAAAGTTAATTTGGCCACTGCTGATGCTTTTCAGGTTACGATGTAAGTGGCTGAAATTCTACTTCTTGATCAAAGTTTATGTAATGCAGCGGATTCGGCAAACTTGAAGTACAATATATAACGGCTGTGTGATCACATGACTCAGGGTGTTCCCAGCACATCAGACTATAGGAATCAGTGCGGGATTAGTGTTAGATCCATAATATGATGAATATAAAATGTATCAGTTCCCCATCGCAGTGCGCTTGTGTTTTTTTTTAATAACTTCTATAAACTTCTTTTCAGCACATTGTGTTACAGTTTGTCAGCACACACAGCACTGTAACGTGTCTGATCATTTCTCAGCACACACCAAACACAAAGCAGCGTGTAGATGTGAACCCAAGATAAATCATTGTGTTCTTACATTGGGTAATGGCGCCAAACGCTGCTGGTGGGAACAAACCGTTAAGCACTGAAACTCAGCTACAGCTGGAAAAGAACACGCTTTAGGTGATATCAAGTTTTACTTTGTATTCTAATGGGGATATAAGTTATCATTCTAAATGTTTAATGTACAGAGATCGAAAGGTGAATCATGCAATGACCTCCAATGGGGCTTTGGTAATATATATGGAGGCAGGGGTATTGAAGACCCTCTTGTATAGATCCAATATTGTACAGCATGAGCCATCCCCCTACCCTTTCCTATGTGTTGTAATTATTTATGTGTCAAGCAGGGGATTTGGCTGAGAATGACTCTTCATGGTATCATTCATTATAAATAAGGTCTAATGTAGAACACCTGGACTCTTCCTGATTACATTGCATGCATGGAAAAACACTGAAAAAAAACACCCAGTCAGCATTTTTCTGTGTGAGCAGATTCGGAATCTCTGTGATCCTGGAATTCTGGCTCAGCAGAAAAGGGCAACATAAAGGGTAACTCCACTTTTATAACTAAGGTAAGGGTAGGGGGAAGAGTCCATGGAGCAACACCTAGATTGTGAACCATTCTGTGTCCAGGCCATGAGTCTGCACGGGTCTAATAAGAAAAATCAGGCTGTTTATAAAGGGAACCCGATTTTACAGCATCAAATTTCTCAAAAAGGTGGAATTACCTGTAAAAGTGGCCACTGACTATTATTGGGTGGGATGGAGAGACCTTAAATTCTCCTTTACTCCCAAAATGTGCTTGGCCCCCCCTACTACACGATTTATATTACCTCCAATATTGTCCCTTGACTCCCCTCCTCTCCCCTTTGTTATCATATACCCCCAATATTGTCCTTGGACTCCCCTCCTACCCCCAATAATATCCCCAGACTTCTCTTATATCACACTTCTATTATCCCATACCCCGAATATTATCCCAGGACTCACCCCATTTACACCATTCCTTACTCCTGATAATGTCCCATCCATCAGAGACATGGAGAGAGAGAAAGGATGAATGTAGAGTATCTAGAATGAATGTTTGCATTCCTCCCCCACACACGGATTGCACAAACAGAGTTTTGCCCATTGATCCTAAATAATAAAATAATAATAATAATTGGGAAAAACAGGGGATTTAATATGTAATTAGTCACCATCCTCCCTGAGCACCTTTTAGTAAAATGAAGAAGCTTTACACAAAAACATTTTATAACATCCAAAGAAATAACAAATAAATTTGTGTTCTTACGGGGAGAACCTGAATCACTACTCTTACTACTCCCCCACCATTCCCTATCCCCCTCCTATTGTGTGATACTTCCCCCACTTCCTAGATTGTAAGCTCTTCGGGGCAGAGTCCTCTCCTCCTCCTGTGTCATTGTCTGTATCTGTCTGTCATTTGTAACCCCTATTTAATGTACAGCGCTGCGTAATATGTTGGTGCTATAATATTAATAATCATAATTCTATGCAAACCAGCACCATGCAGATTGCCCATAGGTCTGTATAACGGCATTATATACAAGTTTTATTCATTCCATCCTTTAGATGTGGTCACTTCATCAGTAATTATTCCTTCTGTCCAGAGTGAGGTTGTCTACAGGACAAGGTAATCCTATGACACTGGCAATTTGAAAAGTAGGGATCAGAATAAGAGGTGAACAAAGAAGTAGCCATTGGGTATGGGTAAATGGGCATCCTAATGGTTTTTAGGGTCATATGGGGTTAATTACAGCTGCACTGCTGACTAATGTCTACAGGCGACGAGTGCATGGAGAGGACCCAAGTTACCCTAATTCAATTTATTTTGGGTTGTCACCATTATTGTCAGTCTCATATTTTGTGGAGGAAATGGTGATCAGATTGCGCTCATACATCACTGAGGTGCCCCCGACTCGTTTCGCTACACACGCATTTCTTTGATATATTCACTCTTGGTCGCCCATTCGTCTCCCGGCTCTATTAAGACCGCACTTTGGTCTGCGCACAGCTGTCAGCTCGGCTATAATCATTCATAAATGTTTTTGGTGTAATAAGATCTGCTCGCTGGCGCATTTCACCATGCCAGGTGATTACATTTATGAGCCCATACGTGAACCGCGAGCCATCCGTTGTGAATTTACATGACATTGGAAAGATTAACAAGCGTGTGCAAATTCCGCTGTCATCCTGACCTTTGTCTGAACACGATTCACACAGCTTCAAAAGATCGTGTCACCTAAATATCTGCAGAACAACCCCCTCCCCACCATGGGGCGCTATAGCTGGGGGCTGTACAGTCATTGGATCGGTGGGGGAGAGTCGGCTCGCTCTTGTGTAATGTTCTGTCGTTAGCATCGGAGAATGGCGGGAGTACAGAAGAGGATTATTTAATGGCCCCGGGGCAGATCTGCAACATTAACTCACAGAGCCCAGCGGTTCCGTCTGTCAGAATATCAATTCCTCAGACAGAATAAAAAATTCTTATATTTATAAATACTTTCCTTTTCTCATATGTGTATTACATGAAATCAATAGGCAGAATATTACCAATCCTGCCCCAGTGAAGTCCTAACACACTAAGTGCCCACTCAACTGACATGAAACTTCTACGTCGCCCCCTTGTGGCAATAGAAAGTCCTGCAATTAACCCTTTCAAGGCATCCCATAATCAGGTTACCTGGTGTCAGTGCTTTGCTGCCCTTACACAACAGGAATCCAATCACATGATCTATGTTGTCTATACTATGCCATCAAGCAATGACAGTGGGGTGCCATAGATTAATCTGCGTATCTTTCATCTCCTTATGCAATTCACTTTGTATTTGCCATGTTCACGTCTCACAGTTGCTATGGCAAGTTGCAATGGAAAAAAAAACCCTCATCCCTGGCTGCGAAGAATGATAATTTAACTTATTAAACAGTGCGCATTATCATAATTAGGAGCTGGGTTCTCTATACATTCTGATACCGCAGATAATTGCCAGCAGCCATCGGGAGGAAGCTGCTTATTTATCAGAATTGTACAGAGTGTTAATTGGCCAGGAATTTCACTTTGTATGGAGGAGTCCTTCCGTAATTACCCATCAAGCCTTCCCTAGCTTTTCTTATCACAACACCAGATGGTGCCGCCAGCAAGGTTGGGTGGGAAAAAGGCGCTCTCACCCAACAGGCAAACTTGACCAGTGCCTTGGGCGACATTTGGAAAGGGGGTACCATAACAAGCTTTGTGTGAGTGTTTATGGTTCGTATTCTACCCATCTTCAGAAGAATTGGATTGTAAACCTGACCAGACTACAATCCACACTAGATATGGTAGTACAACTGAGCCTGGAAATAAAATTGGTCAGGTGTTTTATATCCTACTAACCAATTCCTAATGCTGTTGAAAACCCCTTTATGGAAATACTGGCTTTCATCATTTTGTCCCAAAAGCCCACCATCTCCCAATACAACCCAAGAGGAGGTCTTGTAGTATGTCACCCAGTGATATCATGGGCATTGGCTTCCAATTGGCTAGGCCCAGTTGGAAATTTAAACTGGTCATCTCTTTTGGATCCATCTGACCAACTCTCAATGCTCCTTTCTTACAAATGGTGAATTATCACAGATAATACAGTCGTTACATTTATCAAAGGCCACAATCTCCTGGAACACAACCCAAGAAGATGTCTTCGAATTACGTCACCCAATGACACTGCAAGCATTGGCTTCCAATGGGCAGAAAAAAATTGAAATCTGAATTGGTCAGCTTGTTTTGGTCCAGCCGATGAAATCTCAATGCTCTGGTCACAGATACAGATGGTTACATTAATCATTCTGTACCAAAGGCTCACCATGTCTTGGAAGCCATCACTCAAATGATATCACCAACATTGGCTTGAGCCAACCAACCAATTGTCAATGCTCCTGTTCCACAATTGTTCTCTTTATTACAGAAGGTTACATTAATCATCCTGTACTGAACAACTGCCATCCCCTTGAACACAATCGAAGAGGATTTCTTGGATGACGCCACTCACTGACATCATGGATATTGGCTTCTAATTGGCAAAGGCTAGGTTAAAAATTTGAACTGGTCAGCTCCCTTGAGTCCAACTGACCAACTCTCAATTCTACTTGCTTACAAATGGTGAAACCCCCTATTATACAGATAGTTCCATTTATCAATCTGTACTGAAAGCCCCCCACCTCCTGGAACACAACCCAAGAGGATGTCTTGGATGACATCACCGGCATTGGCTTGAGCCAACTGACCAACTCTCAATGATCCTATCCATGAATTGTTCAAAGACCCTTTATTAAGGTTACATTAATTATTCTGTACTGAATGCCCACGATCTTCTGGACCACAAACCAAGAGGACGCCTTGGATGAGGTCAATCAGTGACACCACAAGCATTAGCTTCCAATTGTCAAGGCCAGGTTGGAAATTTGAACTTATCAGCTTAATTTGGTCCAACCAAATCTCAAAGGCCCTGTCCCACAAGTGGTAAAAACCCGTTTTAATACAGATGGTTAAGTTTATCATTCTATATTGAAAGCCCACCGCCTCTTGGAAAACATCCCAAGAGGATATCTTCCACTGACATCACCCAATGACAACAGAAACATTGGCTTCCATTTGGCAGAAAATAATGAAATCTGAACAGCTTGTTTTTGTCCAATTGATCAACTCTCAATGCTCCTGTCCCACAAATAGTGAAACCCCCATTATAATACAGATGGTTGAATTTATCATTCTGTACTGAAATCTCACCATCTTCTGGAACACAACACAAGAGGATGTCTTGGATGAGGTCAATCAGTGACATTACTGGCATTGGCTTTCAATTGGTGAGGCCAGGTTGGAAATTTGAACTGGTCAGTTTATTTTGGTCCAACCAACTCTCAATGCTCCTGTCCCACAAATAGTGAAAACTCCTTTTAATACAGATGGTTACGTTTATCATTCTGTACTGAAAGCCATCACCTTCTGGTTGTCCGTGACAACCCAAGAGGATGTCATGGATGATGCCACTCGATAACATCATGGGTATTGGCTTTCAATTGGCAAATCCAGGTCGAAAATTTGAACTAGTCAGCTCTCTGGGTCCAAATCACCAACCCTCAATGCTCTTTTTTAAAAAATGGTGACAACTCCCTTATAATACAGACGGTTATACTTATCAATCTGTACCAAAAGCCCACCACCTCCCGGAACACAACCCCAGAGGATGTCTTGGATGACGTCACTCAAATGGCATCTGAAGCATTGGCATGAGCCAACCGACCAATTCTCAATGCTCCTGTCCCACAATTGTTAAAAGTCCTTTATTACAGAAGGTTAAATTAATCATCCTGTACTGAAAGCCCACCATCCCTTTGAATGCAATCCATGAGGATGTCTTGGATGACGCCACCCAATGACATCATGGATACTGGCTGCCAATTGGCAAAGGCCAGGTTGAAAATTTGAACCTGTCAGCTCCCTTGGGTCCATCTGACCAACTTTCAGTTTTCCTTGCTTACAAATTGTGAAAACCCCCTTATAATACAGATGGTTACATTTATCAATCTGTACTGAAAGCCCACCAGCTTCTGGAACACAACCCAAGAGGATGTCTTGGATGACGTCACTCGATGACATCAGGGGCATTGGCTTCCAACTGGCAAAGCAAGGCTGGAAATGTTCTTTCCATGGAAAGAATTAGCCTGGAATTTCGGAGTACCAGCCGTGTGTGGGAGGAACATAATGCCATCTGAACACACTTCTGTACAACTAGTACACATTTATGAAGCGATCTCCAATATGTTACCAAAGCTTTTAACTCATCCTGCAAAGTCCAACATCAACCGAGATTTGGTAAATAGCTGACATGGAATGAAAAATCAGCCGGTATTGTGAGAACCTATAGAGGAGACCATTGCTGGCTTCCATGTGAGAACATTTATTTGCTTAATTGTCACTCTGATACAATGCTTTTGTAGTCACTGACCTGGAACAAGCAAGCAGCAGGAGAAATCAATTGTTCCTGGTCAATAAGTAAGATTCTAAGGATTGTATCAGCAAGTCAAAACAAAAGCAGCCTATCGTATTAGATGGAAGAACCTGCGGAGTGGTGGAATTACAGAAGTTGGTCAAGAAACCAACACAATGATATTTTCTAAGGTGATAATGAGGAGAAATGGTTCTGGCCATGTAAACAGGTCTCATCAATATTTGGCTACAAGTGACCAAAAAATTATTTTATAACCCCCCCCCCCCCACACCTCGCCAAGATCTTTTCTTTGCATTGAGAAGCCTCCTTGTACTTCAACTGCTGGCAAACTTCATTATCACACCCGCTGGAGGAACATTATGAATTAGATTTCTTGATAGAAACCCCGCAGAGACCTTGTCATCTCTTTGTAGCAGACATGGTGTTAATGACAGGAGTTACTTATCTTCCACCTGTTAAAAATGCAACAGCCATTTATTTTTGTGCGAACAAGGCTAGCCTGTCAGATCTGTTTTGAAGAAGCATTAATGGATTGGCACAGCTCGAAGTCCCAAGAGTAAAGTTAATAAAATAGAAGAAGGCTAGAGACCACAGACATGATCTAGCAGACAAATAAAGAGGTGACAATCCGGGGCAACAGCTTGGACGGCATTGAATAAAATTGATATTTTTTCCATTAACGCTTCCTTCGGAGAAAAATTAGAAATCTGCACAAAGCATAGCAGGTTATTACAAGATAGTGCAGGGATTGGAGCATTTACAGAGAATGTACAATGCAAAAAAAAAGCCTAAAAAAATCTGGAGCTCATGTTGAAGAATTAAACAATCATTGACTATAAGGTCCACATAAATACAACTAAATAGAGTGCAGCAAATTATATGGTGGATTAAACACTGGTTTGTGCTATCCAAGGACCCAAATGAGCCGAGCACCCAAATTGCAGCTCACATAACAATGACCTTGTAGAAATTAGAAGAGACTTGTTAATAGCAGAACAAACCCGCTGGTTATGGGATGGGCTGGGAACAAATGGGAGCCAACCCCTCTAAAATTCTGTGCCCAACTTGTTTTGGTCAGGGGAGCAACTTACCAATACCTGTGTTGCCTTTAATTTGTTATTGGACTTCTAAATTGGACTCACTGGCCACTGAGGCATCAATAATTTTTTCCATATTGATGGATTGGATATTAAAGCTCCAATCCCAGTTTCATCAAAGCAGGAGACATCATTTGGGAGTGAATCTGACCAACGTACCTGTGTATGTTCATTTCCCGAGGCGGGCGTCTTGCTTTGTCGTAAGCCACTTTAGCAACAACTCCCACGATAAAGATGAAGGTGATTACCCCACAGGTGATGTAGACAGTGGTGTTGGTTTTGTCATTAAGAGGGTCGTAAGCGTCCACCTCCACCATGACATTGTTCGGTCTGGTGGTCACAACCCAGATCCACTTCTTGCAAGCGATTTGATCCAGTCTTTTGCTTCGTTGTTCACAGCAGTACCTTAAGGAACATGTCCCGCAGCAGTATGGATGAGTGGTATGGTTACAGTCAAACTCTTTGTCCCACTGCCCACTGACGTCATAATAGCCCAAACATTTGTCATATGGCAGTACAACAGGGTTCTTCACCTTCCTGGTGGTGACCGGTAGGGGCACAGCCGTGGTGTTTAGTTCTTTTACTTTGGGGGGGTTGGCAAGCTTCTTGGACGGACCTTGAGTCTTGTTACCTTTTGCCTTTGCTGCAGCTTGGCATTGATCAATGAGGCCAAGGGGATCTAAGTAGACCACCAGAAGCAGTACGTGTTGCCACCTCATTTTTGATTAATATCCAACCTTGAACCTTGGCAAGAAGGAGAGGCAGCGGTTGTCCTTTCGAAGGCGTTGGGCAATGGTTAAACGTTTTATTTCCTGACGCACGTCAAGTGTCCCCTCCAACCTGACATTGTCCCTAATTTCATCCCTTCCACCTTCATTCAGCCTTTCCAGCGTGGATGACGCTCGGCAAAGTCTGACAAGTTACCCCAGCTGGTGCTTTCTTCAGATTGTCAAACTGCAGCTGGACTCCTGGATACATCCCAGACAGCGGTGTTCCCAGGAGACGGAGACAACGACCATTCTCTCTCCGATGGTCCTCTCAGCATTTCATGTCTGTGGCAATTCCCTGGATGATGAGGAGACAAAAAACAAAACACCTTTGAGCTGTGACGGAGACAGAGCACCCCCTCTGAGCAGGCAGAGGGATAAGCCAAACATTTGCCAACCTACGGCGCAAGTCGAGCCTTGTTGCATGTAAAATCCATGTTAACAGCTCGCTCGTCTCCTGATATTAATTCAAAGAAAGGAAAAGGGCAAAATATTGATTTTCAAAGCTTGCTTTTCCTTCTTTGTCAGTGTATTAAAGCAATGGGAGAATTTATTGTAGATGGCAGCGCTTCGGATCCCCTGGGAAGGCGTTCAGAAGGCTACAGAATATTTTCTGCCCGGACTAAGTCCCAGTTCACTTATCTGAACACACTGACAAGCTGTCAATAGGGCTATTTCTAAAAACCATTCTCTAGGAAGCATTTTCAAGCCGTCAACCCCCCCCCAAGTCGGCTTTCCTCGGCACAATTCTTACATCATTAGACTCCTAACTCTTCTATCCTTATCCCAGAGACCCCAGCTGCACAGCACGCATCTGTCTGCCTACAAAGCCATGGATCTTCTAATCCCTGGGAATAAGAAGGCGCATTTTAAAGGGGAAATTAAAAATGAAAATGGAGAAAAGCAAAATTGGAAACGGAGAAAAGCAAAAAAGGAGAATTGTAACCAAAAGCAAAAGGCAATGGAAGTGTTCTGGAGGTAGGTGGACGGTACTCACCCTCATTCCTCTTACTGCAGATGTTGGGAGCTGCTGCTGAATGGATGGAGCAGCTTCTGACTGCACTACTAAGACAGGAGGAGGAGATGATTCCATTGTAAGTCCGCCCACATCCATTGGAGGCTTAGCCCTGCATCATGCTACATAGGCATCACCGGGGTATTTGGAACATGCTTAGCCCGGGACACTGGAGTATGATCAGTGCTGGGTGATGGGATCCATCCATGGCGGGTATAGCAATGGGGATAGGGATGGGGGTCCAGGCTTATGTAAGGACAGGCACACTGATCCTTCTCCATGACGAGGTGGGATAAATCATTGGCTTCATGATGGAATTAGCAGATGTGAAGGAATGGAACTGATCCAGACTGTGCACAGATGATTTCTCCTTGCAGGGGAATAAAAAAAAAATCCAAATTAATGAAGAAAAGCTCCCCCTCCCACACACAGCCATGCCACAGCTCATGGCTGCAGACACAGGAGGACCAGGGGCAAGCTGGGCCACAGAGCTAGCAATCTAAAGCCAGCCAGGGATTAATCATTTTGGAATAAAGATTGGTGATGGGTAGAAATCTTCATATTCAAGTGAAATATAATCTGTGGCAGTGATGCTGGGGCGAAGAGCTGGCAATCTAAAGCCAGACATGGATTGAAGATTTTCTACCAAAGCACCAGAATACAAATTGGTGATGGGAAGCCACATCCATATCTCAGCCTGTTATCTGTATCAGTGAGGCTAGGTCACAGAGCTTGCAATCTATTCTGTACAAGTGCATTCATCAATCACTGACATGTACATAACATGCACCAGGGGTCCTCGAGGGCCACAGACAGGCTGAGTTTTGGCATAAACTGAGTTGTTTTTGCTGGCTGAAACCCTCTGCCATGGCACTGGTTTGGCCATCGTCCCCATGGCTGAGGCCCTGGTACAGCACAGAATAAAGAGGACCTGTCTTTACCTTTACAAGTCATTGTGAATGCATTTCTGACGTCACAATATACAGCAGCAGATCACCGTTTGGAAAAGCTCCAACTTTGATCCTTATAAAGCCGTCCCTGGAGCTCCAAACAGTGACTTTTCTTGCCTAGGTTGAGATGAGGTCATCAGTCTGCTGCAGGCAGGAGGAAGCATTTTCTAAATCTCCTCTTCCTCTGTGAGGACGCAATGTTGTATCTTTGTAGCAAAGTCAGAAGCTGCAGAAAAACTGATTTGTCAGACATTGGTCACAGCCCAGCACTGCACAGGAATTACATGATGGTGTGATCTTAGTGCAGGAAAAAGATGGTGACCCCAGGTGATGCCTGAACAAAGATGGCTCTGTCCTTCTGAAGACAATAAACAGATCCAAAGAATTGTCCCGGGGAGCACTGTGATCTCTAATAAAGGTAATAAATACCCAGAAGTGGGGTTTTGCAAGGCTGGATTAGCATTTTTGTGGAGTATTGTGTTTTTTCATGTCTTGATGCATGTTGCATTAGGATAACAATTACCACAATACCATGGAAGGAAAAAAAGCACTTATAATTTTCACAGAATATTCTTATCGGTCCATTGTCACTGTGGGTGTGTTGCGGTGCATTGGGGGCAAATAAATGGTAAGACAGCGCACGTTGCATGCGTTGTCGCAGTGTTGTGAATGGACCATGCAGCATACAGAGAACAGGAGCTTCTGCCATGCAAATAACGGGCCCTGGGCGGTTGCCTAGTTTACCGTACCCCAAAACCAGCCCTGGTCCTCTCGATCCATTGGCTTTAGTATTCTGCTGACCCAGAACAATTGTGCAGATTTGGATAATAGATAACGCAGCTGCTGAATGCATCAAAGTGATCCCCGGCCTGGCAAATAATTCACACAGCGCAGCTTTCAGGACATTTACATTGCACTCATACCTATGCTGTGTATAATTGCACACACATCACCGAGCATTACATTGTGTGTGAACATGCGTTGTGTAATAACAGATCATTTATTTTGAATAGACCATCAACACATCAGCGCAGCACAAACTGCACACTTATTTTTAGCACTGCGGAGCACCACACACACACATAGGAGCGCATTGTGTGCATTGCTAATAGGTGCATGGCGAGTTACTGCACCACAAAGGTGTGAAGCCAAATGGGTTCCCAATATTTTGCGTAGGTTTGTATTGGATTACAGTCAAGGAACCGCAACACAGAAAAGTTCCGCATGCTGTGCTTGTGAAAACGCAGTGCACATACATGGAAGTGGATTTCCCTATACCATGCTGGTAAAGTCCATTTGGGGTGTCATTGAGAATAAATAGCTATGCAGAGCACCAGTGCATGTGATGTGCATTGCTGCAAGTTATGGTAATGCATGTATATGATCCATGCCTTATCACAACATACTAGTAAGAATGAAAAGTTCCAGTGCATTATGTGTGCTGGTGGTACAAATCAATGAGCTTTGACAAGGGTGCCCAACCTACAGCCCAAGAGCCACCCCTGGCCCTCTCCTGATTCCCTTTCTGCTCAAGGTCTTGCGGGGGATGGGGCACTCGCATCTCCCATGTTCCTCTATGAGATTGTGCTGCCAGCAGAGGGAGCTTCCTGAGCATGCTCAGTGTGAGCTCCCTGAGAGTGGGTGTGTCCTATAGACCTGGCAATCTATTGCTGCTCCCCGCCCACCTTTGTGAGATAATCCCAGCATAGGATCCATGTCTGTGACCATGCTGCTGTCATTATCCCCATGTATAAACCTTCATATCTCCTACACTGATTAGAAATGTGAAATTTTCAGGGTAAGTTTCCATGGGACACTTCCATAGCAATGAACATTAGGGTACTGTCAATTCGCTCTGTGCTGTGGGGCCCCAAATATTTACTTGCTCGTTCACAGAACTTCAATGCTGCTTTCAGGTTGGCTGTTAGGTTGGGGTGCGGTTACCCCTTTCTCATGCTATAGAACCCTGGCTGGGGGGGAGGGTCAGTACCGCTCACTGCCGCCTGGAGCGAAATCTGCAGACGGACTGAGGGGCTAGTGGGGTGCCTGTTACACATAGCTGGACACTTACCTTCACTGAACCCCAATTTCTCTTGAACAAAGGATAGTTAGCAACTAGAAATATGCGAGCCAGTAGGAAACCCCCTTTTGCCCCCCCCCAATAAAATGTTATACCCATCATATCACGCTACCCTGTCACACATAGCTGTCCCCTTACTTTCAATGAACCCCAATTTCTCTGTAACAAAATGGAAATTTATGTGCAAGTGGGGGACTCTTGTGGCTAACTCCCCCTAATATTACATCGCTACGGCGCCATCACAAGATATGAAAAACTATTCCTATCATACCTACCCTGGGCTATCCTGTCACACATAGCTGGCCACTTACCTTCTATGAACCCCAATATCTCAGTAACGGGGGGATGCAGGACCTGGGGTTGTAGTAGTAAGAACATTTACCCCCCTTGGCTATCACATGAATTGCATTTCCCTAGAAGTATCCATTGCAGAGATTTTGGGGTACAGAGAAGGTTAGCACCCCTATAAGTGAAGGGTCGCATTGTATCGTGTAGTTTCTGCTCTTTATTACAGGAATAGTGAGCGGGAAGCAATAAATGACCGGCCAGCACTGTATGATAGATTTCGTTTTGTATCTTTCATTAATAAAATGTTGCATATAATGAGCATCAAACGGTGAGTGCAGAAATTCTTGATTTGTCATTTCTTTTATTTGGTGCATGCACGTTATGGTATGAGGAAACATTTCAAATTAATTTCATTTTAAATGTAAACTTTTCTCGTTTTAAACAATATTTGTTTGCATTGTGGCCCACGTTTTATCTCAATGTCAGCAGCGGCCCCCAGATGTAAAAAGGTTGGGCACCGCTGATCTATGAGATTGGTGCCAAATCACCGGACCATCAGCACACCACAATGTGAAATAAAAACACATGCGTGGCTCTGGCGTGTGCTGCAATAATCATTCCTTTTGGTTTGGGCATACAAAGCCAGCTCTGATCCCTGGCAGGATCACCTGCAGGTCCCGCACTCACCTGTAGCTAATCAGCCTGCAAGCTCCACACACACCTGGTAGCCCCATCACCTGGGAACCCCAACCCTGCACACAGCAACCGTCAGCTTCTATCAGATTCTGCGATTTGCATTGGATATCACAATGAATTATAAATCGATATATTGGCCGATGATAGGAAAATGCAGAATATAGGAATCAGAAAATGAGGAGAACGTTCTCAGATTCCCAGGAACCTCTCTGGATATCGACAATAAATGGAAATCTCTGTCCAACATCAATATTGAAATAATCAGCGAAAAGGGAAATGAGCCAAAGAAAGCCTAATGAGGCCGAGGACAGAACATGGGAAAGGCGACTGCTTGCCATCGGTCACTGCACAGACATTGTACTTCCAGCAATCCTAGTCAATGCATCTAAATGCAAAACGAGAATGTTATATATTGCAGCTCACTAGTTCTCGGCTGCATTTGGTTTCTTTTTTAAGGCTTTCCCTGCCTATAACACACTTCCTGTCCCAGGGTGAAAACATTCACTGTGCATCTATAAAAGGAGCAATGTTATCATCCTAGGACGGGCTACAAAACACCTCACCCTCTCCAAAACATGGATGCAAGTAGCCATGAAGGTTATTATCCCAGTTGTGGCAGGATTAACAGGTAATCAGATATTAAAAACCAAAGAGGGGAAATAAGAGAATCTCATTGTTGTGATTTGCATCATGCATTGCAGCGTCATGAATCCTGGGACCCCAACACACTGCATCAAATCATTAATATTTGCTGCAAAAATATGTAGCAGGACCTATACACATCCATGTGCAATACAGCTCACTGCATTGGGGGGCGCTATGCCCAGGTGTCATTAGGCCCCTTAATGTTTGTATCATTGTTCACGATCCAAGTGTGGGGTGTTAGTTTGCATTATGCATGGCACGCCGACATACCTAACCAGCACTACCATGCAGAGGTGTTAACCAGCAGTCCAATATTACATGTTTCATAAACCCAAACGGGCACTATAATAATAACATACAATATGAACCCAGCCTGGCACAGACATCTTTCTGTTTGGGTGCCGCTTGGGACTCACCTTCCATATTCATCCTCCACAGCTCCACTTATGAAGTTTCTGCCACCTCCATGGCTCTGCAGCTCAGTACTGCCACAGCTGCAACAATCAGAACCAAGCGGAACCAAAACCCAGACTAAAGACAGAACCAGAACCACCAGATCCAAAATCTTTTATTTCTACTTACTAAAACTGCAGCAAGAAATCTGCTGGCTATGGTGGCCTCTGAACCCGCTGTGTCCAGCTTTGTGCCGCTTTTTTTTCTGTATTTATAACAAAAGATAAAACCCGAATCTTGCTGGGTTGTGTTGGATGGAGGGTGGAAGAGTTCTTCCAGGTTTTAAAGAGAACCTGTATAGGGCACAGAGATGGGGTCATGTGTTGACACTTTGCCTTTTATTTGGTTTTAGGGGCCAATCATCTAAACTCCAAAACAATCTGCAAGGAAATTCTGATTGTTCTGATCTCTGGGGAGTGACTACAGCAGCCATGGCATGGGAAGATCACAGAATGAATGAGGAATATTGTGCCAAATAAAAAATGGAGGAATATGTGCACAGGGGCAGAGAGGGGCTGATTTATGTGCCATGAAGGGCATTAGGGAAAGACACAAATCCTTCAATTGCAGCTTTGTGGGGTCCCTTCATTATGGTTTTTATATTGGTGACACATCGTAGTTCTGACCACTACAAGTTTTATCCATTTATTTATCATTTTCACAATGGTGACAACTAGAAAATGCCCAAAAAAGCAGCTTCACCAACAGCAGGAAGCAGTGCGGGTTTATGGTGTGCCGGCAATAATTCCCATTTTTTGGTGAGGAATTCCGGCTGTGCTTATTCCAGATGGGAATGCTGATGGAAGATCTCCGCGGAGTAAAGAGTGGCTATTGGGGATCTTGATCCTGATATTGATGACTTCTTATAGGGACGGTGCCGCTCTTCCCTGGCGGGGGGTTGGAATGAAGAAGATCTGCGGTACTTGTGCAATTGTGGCGGCAGCACAACTATGTCTGGACATCTCACAGCTTGGCACCGTGTGTTGGGGGTACCCTATATTCACTCTCTTTTCATACATGCTCCTGGATTGGCCCTGATGAATTTCCATACTGGTCCAGCTATTGTACACACATTGGCACCTCGCCACTGATCACTCTAGTGGGGCGATGCTCCCTCTTGGGTCAGCCTAGCACACCCCAACCTGGTGGGATCTCCTTTCAGGGTTGGTATTTGGATGAACTTGGAGGTCCCCTGAGACACGGGTGTTCTGGTTTTGAGCCAGGTGGACCAAGTTGGAGATCCAGGTCCCATGTCAGGAGTTTTGTACCCCAGGGATTTAGGGTACGAGACCCCATATAGTGGGACCAATATGGTACACCCTGTGCAATTTGTGTGTTCGTACGGTGCACGGGCTCTGGCCATGTGATCTCTGCAGTCACACCCAATCACGTTCAGCCATTGCTCTGGAAAGGTCTTGTCAGTATCTACAAAGCCAAAGCAGGCAATGCCAGGACAGGAACTGGCTGATGTCCTTACAATCTAAAGAGAGGATCTGGGGTTTTATTACCAAAAGAAATAACATGTCATTTCATCCTGGAAGATAAACCATCTCTCTGCATTCAGATGGGAGTGTTGTACGGAGCAGTGGCCCCACAGCCCTATCACCATATCCCAGGCCCCGGCCCCAATACTCAGCCCCATCACCATATCCCAGGCCCTGGCCCCAATACTCAGCCTTATCACCATATCTTATTCCCCGGCCCCAATCCTTATCCCTATCGGCCCTAGCCCTATCGGCCCTATCACCATATCCCAGGCCACGGCCCCAATACTCGGCCCTATCACCATATCCCAGGCCACGGCCCCAATACTCGACCCTATCACCATATCCTATTCCCTGGCCCCAATACTGAGCCCTATCATCATATCCAAGGCCCCGGCCCCAATACTCAGCCCTATCACCATATCCCAGGTTCCTGCCCCAATACTCAGCCCCATCACCATATCCCAGGCCCCGGCCCCAATACTCAGCCCTATTGCCATATCCCAGGCCCCGACCCCAATATTCAGCCCTATCACCATATCCTCGGCCCCAACACTCAGCCCTATTGCCATATCCCAGGCCCCGGCCCCAATACTCAGCCCTATCGCCATATCCCAGGCCCCGACCCCAATATTCAGCCCTATCACCAAATCCCAGGCCCCGGCCCCAATACTGCCCCAATACTCAGCCCTATCACCATATCCCAGGCCCTGGCCCCAATACTCAGCCTTATCACCATATCCCGGGCCCTGGCCCCAATACTCACCCCTATCACCATATCCCAGCACACCGGTCCCATCCCATTCTGTAACTCTGAGCTCCTCATTGCCATGTTTAATGAATCCCAAAAAATCCAATCAAATCAATTGGATTTTTCGATGGGAGGCAGAAAGAGAAAAAGCTACAGGAAATGTCGACTTCTACTAAACATCCCTTACAATTTCCAGATTGGAGATTGCTAGCAGCGGGAACTCCGAATGTTGGGGAAAATGACAGCCATGGAGGGAAGAGACCCTATTACAGCTTCAAGAGGAAACCTTTCAACGGGAAACCAAATGTAATAGAAACTTCCAGGTCCATATATTCAGGTCCTAAATGTGCGAAGAATTCAAGTTAGGACGAGTAAAATTTAGAATGTTACTATTTCCTATCAATGGCCTCAACTCAAATATACAAGACGGCAAAATCTACAGAAATATGAAGCGTCTCCGTGATGTCACCGGTCTCCAGTGATCGGATTGGCTGCATTCTCATGAATATGAAGCGTCTTGGTGATGTCACCGGTCTCTAGTGCTCCTTCTTTTTTTTTTTGATACATTGTATAAATAGTGAATAAATTATAACTAAAATTAAATTATTTTCTTTCTGTAAAACATTTTATTTTCCTAATATTTCTTTTTTCAATCCATATTCTGTAATAAAATGATCTTTTCAGCCATCCCATATTACGCTGTGGTTGAGGTGCCGCCATTCCTGTCCTCAGCTGCCCCTGGCTGTGTGCGGTCCGGTTGCTGAAAAGAGCGGATTCGTTATTTCTTGTTACATCGCTGCCCCGGGCTAAAGTCCAGGCTGGGGGCTCAATCACCCCGCACACTACAGTGAATCCAAATAATTGCCCCATAAACCTTCTTCCTGCCCATCCTTCCGGAGGAAACCGATGCTAATCTGGTTTATCCCGTCATGAAACGGTTACAGCTCGAGAAACCAAAAAATCAATAAAATGTTCCAAGATAGAACGGTGACCACCTTTTCACATTCACCATATATTCACTCACACTGTTCAATGAGAGACAGGAAGGACTTGCTGGGACTTGTGGTTCTGGTACTGTTGGAAAGGTACAGGTTGTACTTTGATGGTTTTGTTGATAGGTTGGAGTTGTAGTTTGTTTTAGAACCAGGTCATGTGACAAGAGTCTTCCGCCCATACAAGTCTATGGGAATCCAAAAGCAGCTGAAACAGGTCAAATACAGGTTAAGTGGAGGTCACCTAAATGTCCAATGCCATCACTGACCTCTGAATGACCTCGGAAGCCTCTCAAACTCATGAAAATTAGCTCCTAGGGGTATTCCTAGAACGAGGTGGGGTTACCATTAGGGTAAGGGCGAGCACTAGAATTCGGGTTACCATTGGGAGAAGGAAAAATTGGCACAAGAACAGATCCAGGAAATTAATTTCTGTAGCTTTCAATATCCATTTAAATCCCACCGAACCCCTGAAAAGCACCCAAACATAACCTTCCCCATTGACCCAGAAATGATGACAATTCTGCAAATCGCTCCAACTTTAGTGGAAATTTACCCAAATTTTGCTCTTTATCCAATAATGGAAATTGTCCACCTTGCCTCACGTGTGACCCGTCATGGTATCTTCCCCACATGGTTCCCTTTGATAACCCCGAGACTCCCATCTTCTGAGCCTGCAATTTTTTTTTAGTGCTGAATCCCTGATGCTGATTGGTTGTCATTTACATGATGAGGGGTGCACTGCCATAGGGATCAGAATTGGGGATCATTCTGCAGAAATATTGGCACCAGGTAGAGTTCCCAATTAGCGGGGTGACTGGAGTACTCCACGAGGGGGTGACACCAGGAGGAAAATGCTGAGAATTTGTCACATGACCAAGCGTCACTCCACGCCGGGGGAATCTATGGGGCTGATTCATTGAAATGTCCAAAATAGCTCAGCGAGTGATGAATCAGCCCCATGGAGCCCCCTCCTCACCTGTGAATAAATAACTTCTCCTCTTTTTTGATGAATCTGCAGCGTGTAATTAAATATTTAATATTCAGAAGGCTTATGGCTGACACAATACTCGAGCTCCGAGCGCCCTATAATTTCCCTGCCTGTTTGGTCCAAAATGAGCGAGCGCCTCTATTGTGTGTATTGTGCAGGCGTGACGTCACCCCGCTGCAGCAACCCCTCCAACCGCCACCCCGATTCATTCAGAACCGGGACGAAAATATCATTTAACTGCATCAACACCGAGCAAAGACTAATCCTACCATGTATAAAAGGAGCAAAAATGCTCCAAATATGGACAACCCCATCAGGTCCCTCTGGATGTTGTCATAGATGGGACGCAGAACCCCTGGTAATGGGCCCAGCAGGTGTGCGGACCTTGGAACTCGCAGGGATGGTGGGAGCCAATGGTGAATGTGGCCAATAGTGGGCCACTGAGCAGAACTGACTTGGAGGAGGGTCCATGGCCCATGTGCAGTAGCACAGTTTGCACCTCCGTGTCCTCCTGTCCTCTATGGAGAGCCCGCTGCTTCCAAACAGACCAAGACTCCTTCTTTGCTGGCGGGGGTCTGGCTTTTCTACTCTTGATAGGGAGAAGTCTCCTCACCATTCTGTGCCCCTGCTGATTGGAAGTTATATGAGTTATATTATTATGTTAGTTATATTGGAAGTTTAATATTCGGATTCTTGCCGTCCTTCTGTGCTCCCAGCAGACGTCCCCGAGAGGAGCTATTGATGTTTCCTGTCAGCCTGTTACAGACGGTGACACGTGCTGACAGTTCATGAAATGGAAGCGGATCATTGTAACTGGTGAGCCATCAATCATCGGTAATAACAGCGTTTGTGATGCCATCGCCTGGCACGGCGCCTCTTGTAAACCTCGCTGTGCACACGCTGTACTCCCCTCACCCCCTCATCTGTGGTTCTGGCACCATCAGGAAGATCTCATTTTATTATCTCAACTTCACTCAGAACCTTCTTTAATCTGCAGCTTTCATTAAAATAAAGCCTGGCGATCCTGCCATGAAGGTCATTGTTCAGGCACTTCCTGTTCAGGGGTGACAACGCTCTGCCCTTCTTTTCAATGGTGCCAATGTGTTGTCACCTGACTCCCTGCATGTAACTGACTTAGGCAGGATGGGACGGACAAATGTCATGCATCCGGAGTCTCCTCACTTCCTCCTTCTTTGTGTTTTTATCTGCAGCGTTCTATCTGCCCTGGGCTGGGTGATCTCTATCATGAAATTGGTGCATGTTTTTGCTAAGTGAATGGTCGCCCTGTCAGACCACCCTGTTCACCTAGTGAGCACAGGTATAGTTCAATAACCAATCACGTGCAAGAGAATTCAAATAATTGAGATTCTTCTTACACCTGATTGGTTGACTGAGTCAGCAGACTTTCATCTCATTTCCTAAGCTGAGTGATTTGTGGCTTGCAGAATTTCTTTGCTGAGTGAACGCCCTTTAGTAAATCAGCCCTCCAATGGGCCCTTGGCTCCTACCTAGTATTGCTTTATGCATGATCTTCCAGGCCAATCTTCCAGGGATCCTGTGATTGGTTTTAGACAAAATGGGGCTCTAAACAAATAAAAAGTAGGGGCCCTAAATGCACAACAATCCAGCTCTCTGCACCCCCTGCCATTCTGTCATTGGGCCCCTGGAGAAGGTGGGGATGTGGGGCAAATGCCCAATTTGCTCACATTCACCCCCCAACACACACAGATTGGGGGGCACACAGGCCTTTGTCTAAAGTGGCTGCATTCTGGGGCCCCCAGTGACCCCAATAATTGAGCTGCTAACGCCACCCAGGAAACAAAGCTGCCAAAGTCCGGGGGATTTATTGGGGGCTGTGCCCATTCTGCTAATTGCCTGGCAGTGCTGAGTTACTGACCCCAATCAATGCCATCCAGGCGATGGGTAATGTACAGCATGGAAATTCTCCAGTGCAACCTCCAATGGTGATGGGTGGGGCTGCAGTGGGCGTGGCTGCAGTGGGCGGGGCTGGGACCAGGGAACACAAGCTGCACTTATGGGGAAAGTTGTAATTTCCATTAAATATTTCAATGGGTCTAGATGACTTTTTAGGAAATTTGCTCGACTTCCTGTCTTGGTGACACGCTGTGTGTTAAACATTGATAAGGTGTCAGCGGTGACCCATCCCCCTCCATCTATAGGCTGCGGTTGGACGGCAATCACAAAGAGATAACGATGATCTCATGATGATGAATGTCTCCTCCCCATAGACTGTGCCTCATATACAGATATTTAGTGGAGGTCCCCGGCCTCCAGGGCTGACCTCAGAATGTCCTCAGCATTGGTGGGATTATTGACCCACTGATGGCCCCATACTGTATAGTAAATCCATAGCCTCGGCCTCCCGGGGCCTCCACACCGGTCAGCAGATGGAAGCTGAGATGACAGAAGAGATCCCCGGAGACCAATGTGGGGAATGAGTAGAGGAATCATTGTGAATGATCGTTTGCAATTAGAGTGTTAGCTCCTGGGACCAGGAAATGAGTATTCATTGTTCTGAAGCTATATTGTCTGCGATTAAAATGTCTAAACTCCATCCCCCCTCGTTCCCCATCCCCCTTCCTATGGTTCACATTTATCATTTGGAAAATTTAGTGACACCATCATGTCAGCTATACACTTTATTAGGTACACCGGCCACTTTATTAGGTACACCGGCCACTTTATTAGGTACACTTATTACCCCAACAAGCCAGTCATGGGGCAGCAATACATCTTGGCATGTGGATATTGTCAGGACGTCCTACTAAGGTCCAGACCAAGCACCAGAATGGGGAATAAAAGGTGATTTCAGTGAATGTGATATGGTTGTTGGTGCCAGGCGGGCTGGTCTGAGTATTTAAGGAACTGCTGATCTGCTGGGATTTTCACCCACAACCATCTCAGGGTTTAGAGAGAATGGAACAAAAAATGGAAAATACCCAGTACGGGGCAGTTGTCTGGGTAAAAAGACTTTATTGGTCAGAGGAGAATGGCCGGACTTGTTCCAGCTGATAGAAAAGACATCAGGAAGTGAAATACCCCCGAGGTCTGCAGAAGAGATCTCTAAATGTACAACACATCCAACCTTGGAGCAGATGGACTACAGCAGTGTGAGATCACAGCGGGGCCCCTCCTGTCAGCTAGGAACAGGAACCTGAGGATGAAACTTGCAGAACGGAAGATTGGGAAAACATTGTCTGGTCTGATGGGTCTCAACATTCAGACGGTGGCGTCAGAATTTGGCTCCAACATGAAATCATGGATCCATCCTGCCTTGTATCAGTTCAGGCTGGGGGGGGGAGTAATGGAGTGGGGGGGGGGGGGTTTCTGGGCACCCTTTGGTCACCTTAGTACCCCCTGACCATGGTTTAAAAGCCCCAACCAAACTTAGTATTGTTGCTGACCATGTCCGACCCCTTTATGCCTGCAGTGTCCCCATCTTCGGATGGCTACTGGTACTTCCTGCAGGATAACACTCTGTGTCACAAAGTTTAAATCATGGGCAGCCAATGAAAAGTGAGGAATGGCTTTATTCTATATAGTACAGATCAGTACAATGCAGGATCTAGAAGGTAAACTTATCTGATATATTTTACTGCAGAAACAAAACCCATCCATGTACCCGGATTTAAAACTCACCCTAAATCTGGGTCATCTCACCCAATAGAAATATCTATATCCATCAATGTGCACTACAAAGCTCAGCAGTGACCTGATCTCCATTGCACTGAAGCAGCACAGCTTGGTTACCTCCCGGCCCCCAGCCTGTGATTGGTAGCAAAAAGAAAGGGGGAAGACTGGTGAGGTAATCCCTCTACTCTCTTCTTTATCAGTATTACTGCATGCAGCACCCCAAATGACACCCAAGTTTCCCCCCAACTACCAGAGGCCTCTCCTGGTCACATGTGATTGGCAGAACCTTATATATATCTACAGTACAGAAACAAGTGCAGATCAGGGGTCAGTAACTAATACTATACCTAAAAGGCCAGCAGCACCAGAGTATGAATTCCATATATGACAGGTTCTCCTTGTTGGGCCGGGGTCCTCCTTTAATACAGTTCCTTCCTGCCGTCCTATGTTTGGCTGGAACAATCAGATTTCCATTTATAAAGTGGATTTGCTGATGAACTTTGGGTAACGTTGAGCATATAATTGACATTATAAATGTTACTTATGGCAAATTAATGAATCTCTTGTGCGTGGCGCATGCGGCCGACATCAAATACCGCCCGATAATTAATTGCTATCACCAATTTGTTTGACGTTGTTTTAGAAAGCTTTTTAATAAGGATATAAATGCCATGATTGCTCGGCAGCCGCCATAAAACGCCGCACCTGTCTTGGCAGATGGACAGTTTTGTTGCCGTGTATTTTTGTGCATTTTGTTTGGTCGAACTTTTTACGAGGGCGACGCGGATGGGGGGGGGAAGATTGCAGCAAAAATAAACTTAGGGCCGGGCGGTCTGATACCCAATCTGTTTATTTCAATGATTCCAAAACTTTATAATTGGCCGGGATTTTATTCTTCTGCAACTTTGTAACTTTGCAGATGGGCGGTGAATGGGCGATGTGGCTACCTAGGGCATATAATGTTAGTCCGTGGTTCACATGCCACATGTACCATCATCTACCAATAGGAGGCAAAAGTGAGCAGTGGACTTCAATCATTGGGTCATTAGGAACCATAGTGGCTGGAACTGCTGGCAATGTGCCGGAAGATGCCCAGAAATCGCTGTGTCCAATGCTTAATACATTATTATATGCAAGGTCTGTCTATGAAATAATGAGACTGATATAATTACTTTTATTGATATGACAATTCTAATGTTTGTCCCCTTAAATGTTCCTTCAAAATGAAACCCCAATGCCATCTTGTTCTCCACTGGTGGAAGGTGTGGAGCAGATCAGTTTCTGTTTTTTGATGTTTTTATTTACTGCATCCATTGACTCAGAGCGTGTTATGCCCTCCCTGGAGGTATTCCTGAGTGTGGCTCAGGGTTATTTTCAGTACCAAAAGCCGTAACCCCCAGCCACACACTGGGAGGCATTGTAAAGGGCTTACCTGATCCCCGCGGTATCCTCCGGTGATGCCCGTCTAGCGTGCTCAATGTAACGTGTGAATGTGCGGTGCGCTGGGCGTGACCTGGCAGAAATTGAAACAGATTACATTACTGTATGCCACAGTTTTGTGCCTAGAGCTTTGTCCGGGGCACTTTCTGCACTTTTACTGTTTGCCCGCTACCTGCCCTGACCTTTGACGTCTCTGCCTGACCTCTGCCTGAAAACATGACCACGTCCATGGCTTCCAAAAGGCGTCTCCTTAGTGCAAAAACTGTTTAGAACAGCAAGAAAACAGTGATAGTGATTTAGAATCACTTGTGATATCGAGCGATAGTGATTTAGAATGTCATCAGACAGTGAAAGTGAAGACAGCGATTCTGTGATTGAGGCCGATGATGTGAGAACTTGGTGCTCT
>NC_092860.1:1545412-1547465 GCF_032062135.1 Pyxicephalus adspersus
TTCTTGGTGATGAAGGTGTTTCCAGTGACTGTGGTTTGGTTTCAGGATCATACTGGAAGATCCGGGTTTCGGCACCAAGTGATGACTTTATGGAAAAGGTTCGGCTCCAGCTCAAGTTCCTGCAGAATGTCAGCACAAATTTCCTTGCGGCTCTCTTTTCTCTGCTGTGAAATTTTACTAAAAATCTCAAATTGAAAACTTTTATACTTCTCATGATTTCAGGGGAAACACAACGGCAATAAACGGTGACTGACAACAAACTAAACGCAGAGAGTGCCGGCGTTTGTTCTGCGTGTTTGGAGAAGTTTACACATTCATGGCGAGAGATCAGAATCATCTCACTGCTCTGTGATAGAAACACATCTCATTATTTCATCGACAGAGCTCCTACATACAATGAGAAATGGAAACAGGTCCATAGACAGAACAGTAGCTTTGCACCCCCCCCCCCCACCCCCCCCCCATATTCACACCTTATTCACTCTATATTGATATGTTGATTTCATACCACAGCTGGCTGTATTTCTCCCCGGCACCCATTGCAGACAGCGGCTCCTTCTCACTGCATGCACCCGTCTATGGCAAGCAGCAGGACACAGTTTGGGAATGGCTGCTGTCAATAGAAGGGAGCAAATAAGGGCGATAGGGTGGGGGATTTATTTTGTAGAAAGTGGAAAGAAATATATATCAGGAAATGGATTTGTGTTTCCATCACTTGTGTTGGCTGAATTTTTTTAATCAGCAGTTGTCTTTGCATTTTACAATAAGGGGCCCATTCACACTGGCTGCATTGTGCACACATCACATTCATGGCATTAAAGCTGCCTATTCATTGGAATGAGATGCCTAATGTGCCAAAAAGGGGCCGGTATTGGTGTCTGCTGGCGAGGGGGGGAATGCATTACTGTAGATTGCAGAATTTGGACATATTTTAGCACTGATCGTTATTCTCTTGTATTTCTTACACAGCAACATATATGACATTCACACAATCTGCACATTACACACAAACATACATTATATATGGGGGGGGTGAACAAATAACCAATCCAAACACTAGAAGCCAGAAGAGGAAGCTGGGTGCAGGAGGCATCAGTCAGTCAATGAGTGAATGTCACTTTCCTAATAATTTCCAGTGAAAGACGAATGAAAGAATGTTGTACAAACAGCACTGTTCTGTTCTATGGAGAGGGAAGGACGAGCAAGTGGTACTTCACTCCTCCATAGGAATGTGCAGTGCTTGTTCCCAATCAGAGAATCTCTGTACACCTCTCAAATGGTCGTGCGACCAATCAGCTGACTGGATGTACCTGACTTTGGCCTCATCATGTGACATCCTTTAATCATAGCACATAAAATCCTTAATATGGACTGAATTTATTTTTCCAGCTTTACACCAATAAGGAACAGAAGTAGAGCGCCACCTATAGCCCAATTTGATATATGAAATGCTGTGTATCAGAAGAAATTGTTACCAGAATCCCAAATAGAATGTTTGGGGTCCTTTAATATCTGCACCAGGCAGCTGCCCCGCCAGCCCAACCCTGAGCCCCCAATGCCCTCATCTGAGCAGAGACAGAAATCTCAGAGCCAGAGAGACCCCCAGATATCGGAGGACAGCTCCGGCATTGTTTTTGTGTCTCTGACTTTCTGTGCCTGGACCCCCCCACCGCATCCTCCAATGCAACAGCTGAGCGCCGAAAGGGAGCTGAGACTTTTCAAGGTCGAGAAGCAGAATCGCTGGCAGAGTTTTCCAGAACAGATGTGACCAGAATTCTCCGATGTCATCCGTGGAAGAGTCCTACAGCGCCCCAATGTTTGGGAGACAAGGGACTGATTTCACTGATATGATCACATTTAGCATTTTGAGAACAAATAAAATAAAAGCCGGTCTCCAGCCAGCATGTTGCTGGAGCCTTGCACTCTGTGTGGAATCAGTGGACTCTCTGCAGAGGTCTCATCTCTTTCCTGAAGTCTGAGCTCTCCAATCAGCAGGGAGCATGAGAGGTCCGGCACATCTGGAAAGCTTTGAATATGATTTATAGAGTTTCAA
>NC_092860.1:1548658-1551153 GCF_032062135.1 Pyxicephalus adspersus
AAAAAGAATCAAAAGCATTTTGCTGCAATACTTACATTTATTTCAGAGACGCCCAGTGCAGTTATTCCTTTTCACCACTAGATGTGGCCAGTCATTCAGGTGAAATACCCACCAGCATTTTGTAACCTACTTTCTGTGGCCCCCGGGCTGTCATGGAGGTGATTTATCACACTTGGGAGGAGGTAACTTACTCATAATTAAGGGAAATTACACTCCAGTACAAGGATGACTTTTATTGCAAGAATTAGGACCAACAGAGGAGATGAAGGATCTGTGGTATCACTGGATCAGCCTGGATTCCCTTGGCCATAATCAGTGCATCAGAAAATCTCATGTTCCCTGATGAATGAAGAACTGGTTGAGTGAGGTGTTAGACCTCTGCACAGAGACCACTGCTTCACCAGAACACAGCTCCTACTCTACAGCATTCTGCTCGGGCTGCGGCTGCTTGCGAATGGATACCAATGGTAAGACTTTGTACATCTATTGTTTTACCCCAAGAAATGACACACAAGGTGTATAATATATAAGGTTTGTATTACAGATTGCTTACTCAGGATTTGGATAACAGTGCCACTGTATGAGATCTGTGCAGGTGCTGCTGTCCATGGTGCTGAATCCATACAGATTGTGGGATGGAGCTGTCCAGTGCTGGGGGAGACACAGCAGAGCTGTACACTGTGATCCCAACCATTCATTAGAGCTGACACTCTAATCTTACACACTATTATTATAGCTCTGACATATACTGCAGTGCTGTATAGAGAACACTGAGCCAGGCCCATCAGTCTCCATACAGAGGAGCTGACACTCTAATGTCTCCCCACAGTCACACACTATGTACATGTATATAGCTCTGACATATACCGCAGCGCTGTATAGAGAACACTGAGCCAGGCCCATCAGTCTCCATACAGAGGAGCTGACACTCTAATGTCCCCCACAGTCACACACTATTATTATACATTTATATAGCTCTGACATATACCGCAGTGCTGTACAGAGAACACTGAGCCAGTCCCATCAGTCTCTGTACAGAGGAGCTGACACTCTAATGTCCCTTCACAGTCACACAATATTATTATAATTTTATTTATAGCTCTGACATATACCATAGTGCTGTACAGAGATCACTGAGCCAGTCCCACCAGTCTCTGTACAGAGGAGCTGACACTCTAATGTCCCCCACAGTCACACACTATTATTATACATTTTTATAGCTCTGACATATACCACAGTGCTGTACAGAGATCACTGAGCCACTCCCACCAGTCTCTGTACACACATTTGTGGTTATCACTGAGCACTCTGCATACAGTAGGTAGAATATCGTTATATCGGTATAGTGGGAGTGGGGACATATGTGTATTTTACCATCAGATCTTATCTTCTGGTAGGATAATAAAGCAGTAGTTTATATAGATTGGATTCCCCCTACCTGGGACTATGTGCTGACGCGTTTCACTTCTTTAGTTACTCCCTATTCTGTAACTTAGCCCCAGCGCCAAAACGTGTAATCAGTTGTCACAGGTTGGTAATGCCGACTAGCCTGGAAGTTCCTGGAATCCGGTGAATGTTTTCATCGGAAGACCTCTTACTGAGAAAGGCAGATCCATGTTTATAGGACGTCATGTCCCCGTGTCCTTTCATGCGTTATCATTGTACGAAATGTTTTTATGGACCAGAATGCAAATTGATGTTATTTGTGATTAATGTTAACAGCCAACGCTCCCTGAGAATTTCCTTCTGGCTCCGGCTAATTGCGCCATCCCACAACCTGTCATCTCATTAGCTACAACAAATCTAATTCTCTTCCTGCCCAACTGATTAAACCCATTTTTCAGCCGGTATCGGCGGACCTGACCCCGCGTGGCACGCCGGAGCCAGGCCTGATCAACACACGAGCGGGGGGAGGGAACTCTGCAAACAAGATGAAAAACAGGGGGAAAAAAATGATCATCACGGATATTTAATAACTCGCCATTATGCAAATGTGATTTGATCAGATGAGGCGCGGGCGAGCTTTCATTAAGTTTATGACTTTAAGTCTTGTCTGTTGCTGGAGAAATATCGTTCCGGTGGGGGCTGCTGTACAAACAGATGTTTAGAGGTTGTAAAATGATTTCCAGGGCAGATCCACCGACGGAGAAAAGAGAAAGTTTATTTGTTTGTATTTCATGGATAAAAAATGCTGCGATTACAGCGAAACGTTTAAAGAGGAATTGTGGTGATAGCGATATAGAAAATGAGGAAATTGTGACTCCACGGGGGTGAAACCTTATACAAGGAGAGATGGAGGAATCGGGTTTATACAAGGGTGCTTCATTCAATTATTGCAAGCTAACGCGTTTTGGGCTTTTGCTTATCCCCTTCAATGGAAGATTCATTGTTTAATGATTGGTGTGAATGTGGAGTCATTAATCTCTGGAGTTGGTGAATGTAATCAATGCAGATGAAAGGATTAAAACAGTGCCTGGTGCTGCTGCACTGTGTGC
>NC_092860.1:1551198-1561277 GCF_032062135.1 Pyxicephalus adspersus
TACCATAAAATTGGTATTTTTGCAATGATCTGTGCAATCTCTAACGGCCCAGACAATCTATACCATCATCGTCCAGATACCTAACATAGCAGCTGTAATAATGTGACAGATGGGATTGCTGCAATTCCAAGTTCTGATCCAAGATCCAATAGCTCCAATTGGAATCAGAATCAACTCTTAATCAACCACTGCTCATTGAGACATTGATTGTCCCCAGTGAACCATACAGCAGTATTCCCAGTGACGGCTCACGTTCACCACTTTGGCCAATCACAGAGCACCATTTTGTGCCATTTTAATCTGGTGAAGATTGTAATCCACAGATGTTGGCTTGCTGCTCCTAGCTGTGGCCACTCAATTCCTCTGCCTGCCAGTCCAATGGATGTGCATTCCTATATACGCCCCTGTGCCCCGGCCTATGATAAATCTCATTTGCTGGTTCTTGGCTTCCACTTGGCAGCAGAGGTGGGCACTGTATATAGGATGCTGCCACCCAGCTTGACCTCGTCTGACCCCTGATTGGCCAAAATATACATAAAGCTGCACTCCAATATGGTCACATTTTCCTGTGGTTGTACTAATTGCAAGAGTGCGCAGATGTTTCTGACTTTCTGTTGCCATCCTGGTGCCCAGTCCAACCTCTGGCTTGTTTTCCCCTGACTATAAACTCTCATAAGCAGGATCTGATTGGATCTCTCCCTTTCCGCATACCACCCATACCATCGTCACCTTCCAGCCACTTGGCACCTGCTCAGGTTTTCCTCTGGCCCTGGGCCCCTAGAGAGTTACCCTGTCACCTGCTAATCCTTGCCCCAGGTGCCATCTTCTGCATATTTTATTCCTAGAAGCAACCAAGTGCCAGGATGGTGCAGCTAATTGAGCACAATTCACGTTTGCCCACAGCACACCTCTCGGTGAATCCCTCATTTTTCTGAATGTACATCCCTGCCAGGAATCAGACTGGCGTTCCAGCGTGCCAGTTGTTAGTAATTAATCTACTGGTCGGGCGATGATGGCAATCATGCGGGGTGTCACACCATGCTCTGGCGCCTACAAGATCTTCCAGAGCAATCATGAAGTCAGCAGCCCTTCCAGTAAATATTGTCAGTGAGCAGCGGATATCCTTCCATGCTGTTTATGCTCTCACTAATGAGGAATGACACTTCCATTACTGAGCAGTATTAATATACTTTTTATTCTTTGTGTTCTGGGTGACACACAAATCTCGGAATCATTCCTGTGTCTCATACTTTCTTAAAGTGACAATATTGTCCAAATAATGAAAATGTCTGGAACGAAGGACATAGAACAATGGACCACATTACTGTCGGCACATTAGTTTTTGTACGCCGGTAGATGAATCATCTGACATGTGAAGGGAGGCTGAATTCACTGGAAAACGATGGTATGTGAAGTCTCAATTAATAAATTCCTGGTGTGTGACAATGCACAGCAACGGTGTTTTCCCAGGAAAGAGCCACCTTTTACTTTTATCATGAAGGTTACAAGTGCGGAAAACTCAACCCCCTCCCCACCACACCCAGATACATCACTGGGTAATACTTTAGGAAATGCCCTTCATTGGTGTTCTGGTACAAAGCCTCCTCCATAAAGACATGGGGCCACCAGTTTGGTGAAGAATCTTCAGTGTCCTGCTCAGAGCCCTGACCTCAACCCTACTGAACACCTTCGGGATGAAGGGAGAGCCAGGTCTTCTCATCCAACATCAGCACCTGACCTCACCAATGGCCACAGATTGTGGCAGACACCTTCCAAATCATGTGCAAAGCCTTCCCAAAAGAGTGGAGGATGTTGTAGCCAAAAAGTCTGGCTGGCTGGCTGGAGTGCCAGCTTAATATTGATAACTATTGGGGAGAACCAAGTTTATATTACTTGCCATTGGTGGGAACTTTTAAATAAATGGCCATTTGGGAAAAACAAGTTTATTTTATTGGACATTGGTAGGAAACAAATTTATATTATTAGCCATTGGAAGAACCAACTCAATATTAATGGCCATTGGGGGAACCAAGTTTATAATAATGGCCATTGGAGTGAACAAACTGTATATTAATATACATTGGCGGAAACCAAGTTTAAATTAATGGCCATTCGGGGAAAACAAGTTTATTTTACTCCCCTTCGGGAGAATCAATAAAGACCATTGGGGGAACCATCCTAATAATAATACCTATAGTGGGGTAACTACATATAACTGGCTATGGGGGAAAGTTAAGCAACCTCAGATTAATGGCCACGGGTCAGTGGGGGCAACTGGGTATTGGCCATGGTTTTGGAATATTCCAGGTCAGGCGTCTACAAACTTCTATGTAACATACCCCCTTTATGTACAGGATATGAAGCTCATGACATGTAGATACCAATAGAATGATCTGTGGATTCTGTAGCAATATGCAATACCTGAGTCTGCTTTGGTTGCTGCATGGTTTTTGGTCACATTTCACAAGCTAAAATACTTTCCTGGCAGAATTCGGAGAAAACTATTTAGTGAGGCTGATTTGAGGTAGGATGAATGGATGTCTGGACTCCCAGCTGCCTCCTCTATATATCCTTGGCGAGGTAAAACAATTTATTTGTATTTTTCATTGTCTAATTCCTCCGGCCTGGCGGCTGCTGCATTCGTTTCCATTGTAAACTCCGGGTACGCCGAGCTCTCCATCTTATTCTTGTACTGGGCCCCATCCAACAGCCCCATTAGATGCTTGGTTGGGATTCAAATGAACATTGCCGGGATTTATATTTTATTAAACGTAGGAAAGAGTGATTGAGATACGTTTTTGTTAGGTCAAGGACATGAGCAGAGAGTCTTTGGGATTCAGCGTCCCTCAATAATGAGCAGGGAGAGCTCCTCTGCCAACATCGCTCCCTGGTCGCGGCTCATAGGTCTATGTTACCCCAATTTCCAGGCTGGGGACACCAGGTCTGTACAAGTTGTTTCTTTGGGGCATTGTAGGTCTTGTAGCATCCTAGCTTACTTTATTCATTTGTTGCTCTCCTTTTTCTTGTCAAGCTGAGTTGGTGCGAGTTTGGGATGGATGGGGTGCTGGTCAGTTCCTGCAGGGTGCACAGTTGGCCTTGGGCCTCTGTCCAGTTTTGTTCCATGGTGGAGTGAGTTGGGGCTGTACCTATTCATGGTGTAATAGCGCCCTCTTATGTAGTGCAAGTGGTATATAAAATCTAGTATGAGATACTCATGTTGATTGCAAATGGAACAATTGTGGTATAGAGAAGTTTTAGGCTGGTTGGGGTAAGTGATGGGGTGCCCACTGCCATGATGGGAGTTCAGGCAAATGATAATGTGACAGCTTTTGATATTTTCACCCATCTTCTTTCTCTGTCTGCTTTACACAATCTAACCCTAATACTTTCTTTCCCGCCCTTCTCCTCCCTCCATCTCTTCCTGCCCCAACCCCTATTCTTTCTCTATCCACCCCCCTCTCTCTCTCACATTATTGCTTATTCTCTATCTTTCCCTTTTTCTTTATCATTCTTATCCCCTCTTTCAAATTCTCTCTACCTTCTTTTTTTTCTGCCACCTTTCTCTTTATCTCTCCCTACTTCTCTCCTTCTGCCCCCCCCCCCCCAATCTTCTTCATTCTCCTTACCTCTTCTCTCCTTCTTGCCCCTTCCCTTTTCATTCTACCTCCCCTCCGCACCATCTACAATACAAATATGTGTCATTGGCAGAAAAAAATACATTTTATTATCATTAGCCCGGAGACAGCGGGAGAACATGAAAATATTAATTACAACTTGCAGATCTCTGGGACACAAATCTCATCAATAAACATCCAATCTGAGACAGACAGAAAGTCAAACTTCTCTGCATGAATAAAATGATCGACGCGAAGGCCAGGCGCCCGGCGCCATTAATACTCAGGAGTCACTTCCCACTGTTGGGGGGGTCAGTGTTGGGTTATATTGATGATCGTGTTTACTTATTATAACCACACAGATTTTTTGAGGAACAATATAATAAAGCTAGAGACGTGACCGCAGGCCAAAGATGGCGGGCACAGGCGGGGGTCATCATCCAAAATGAATCTTTTAGTTCTTTACCATCTCCAGCAAGCTGAACAATTTCCTCCAAGGCCTTCATACATTGCTGTGATCTGTTCCATCTGCTGGAAGATTTGTAAATCTTTCCAAATGCTTAGATCCAGATAAATCTTCTTCAGCCGGGGGTGACACCGCTTTCTTTGTTAGGATTATGGAATAATGTGGTGTCACCTTCCCAGCCTGCTGATTGGACTAATCATCACTTTGCCCATTCCACCTATCAGCACATGTTCATGCAGGCAGATCTGATTGGCTCTGTGTGGTGCCTCCTGTAAGTTGAGCTCTGTGCAACTGCTGATCCCTTCCTCATTCACTTCTATAGGGAATATCAGTATCTTCTAATGAGCAGGCCAATGGAAAGAAAACCGGTATCCCCAGCATACTTTACGGGCCCCCCATGACACATCAAGGGGCCTGCAAAGGATTCTGGGGATACTGGTATCATGGGAGTCTTCCCCATGAAGGAATGCTGAATGCGGATTGTACACCACCAATGGGAAGCGATTGGCACATCCAGCTCCTATTGCACCTTCTAAGAGCTGGTAGTGCAAAGCTTGCCAGTCATTGTACCAGACCACCCACCTATTGGTTGTGCCAGGCATGCAATATTAAATGTATGCCCAACCGGGGCACTTGATATCGAACAAATTATATCAGATCGGAATCTCATCACGGTATTGCCCAGTGGGGCACAAAGCTATGCAGTCATTGGTTGTCTGCCGCTCCCACCTGCAGCTGATCAATCAAAACAGCTTTTCCTGATCAATATTCAATAGTTCTGATCAACATTGTTGAAGAAAGGCTTCATTTTCATTTTATTCCGTTTGATTTGAAGTTTTTTATTTTATCAATGTGAAAGTCTAAGGTTTGGGTCAGACTTTCTTTGGTGATGCCGCTTGGCACCCAGTGGCTGGCACCAGCAATGGTCTGCAGATAGGATAGCGGATGGCGGTGAGCATTATTGTACCGCTTAGTGCTGCTCCCATTCGCTCCCTATGGAGCTATGCTGCATGTAGCATCTCCCCCGAAGCAGCGACTGGCATGAGGAAGCAGTAAATGTACCGCAGCCTCACCAACATAGCCTAACATGGCATATGCCCGGCTTCCTCTAATGCCATCAAGAGAAGACAGATAAATTTGAGAGGGAATTTTCAGATGCAGAAAAATCCAAATAAAATATCTGACAACAGCATACTGACGTGTTGTCACCACAATGGTAGCCGAGTGGAGAACCCAAATGATGGCGCCATACCGAATACGTTCTATATGTGTGTTTGCAGAGAGCGGCCAGCTTCCACCACCACCCACATCTAAAGTTTACTCTGGGAATTAATGCCAGGCGGCCGTTGATTATCAGCGAGCACCCTTTGACCGCCCCCTTACCTCCGAGCCCTTCGCCATTACGCATTTTTTTCAGGCCGCTTATTGTTTTGTGAATCTTTGTGATTCATTCTAATTCGGCAGCGCGGTGCCCTTGCCAAGGTGTCCATTGTTAAATCTGCCAGCGGGGACCGGTGTTTTATGTCCGAGGGTCTGATACAAAAAGTTTCATAATCAGCTTCATTTCTGGCCAACGTTACGGCTCCCAATCGGAGCATTAGCGTAAATTTATGGCGGCAATAACAGCCGAGTAACGCTGCCAGAATATGTGGCTACAATATTGTTGTTTTCTTTTTTTTATTTGGCTCTGCAGGATAAACTGACCCGACGACGACAAGAGCTGCGAGAAAATGCGATTCTATAAAGCAAAAGAAAACCAGAAGGAGAGCCGAGGCCGATGCAAAGCAGTGGGATGGGGGAGGGGGGTTGGAGCCACCATTTTTGGCTCACGCAGACACGGATAGACCGCAATGAGCTCTATATAACTGCGGCTAATTTTTAGCCTTTATCGCAGTAATTAGAGAAGAAAGAGTCAGATGGTTTTACCAAATCATAACATTTATTCCTTACAATGCGGCGCGGTGCCATGTTGGGTGTTGCTTGGCACAATGGCAGCCCACTAGAAATAAATAGGCGGCCTGAAGGCTGAACCGTAGATATAAAACGCAATGCAGCTCTGAATTCATTCATACCATAAATGTGTTTGTTACATACAAGCAGTGTAAATATCCTTGGCTTTAGTTCCTTGCAGTCCAGGCAGGAAACAGCACAAGGAGCCAATCAGGTGTGCTGGGGCTCATCGGTATGCTTCTTCTCTCTCATTGACCAGTCACAGGCTGGGGGAGGGACCAGATCCCTAAATGTCACTTCATTTGCAGCAAAGGAAAAGCAGGTCATCTGTGCAGCCAGACATTGGAGAATTATAAATCCTGTGCCATGTAAAACAACTTCTCATTATTGCAGCCTGGAGTTCCCCTTTAACGCAATGTACTTTATTGTGTGATTGTTAAAGTGTGAATGGGCCCTAGTGGGGCCCTTTGCCCATTAGGCCTTGTTAAGGTCCATGTTGCAGTGTCATAGCTTACACTGGGGCAGTTCTGTGCCCACCTTTATTAAAGCTCCCCAGGTCTGGAGAAGATAAACAGGTATGGGGGAACCTGGGTGATTCAGCAAATCTGGAATGGATTTCTTAAAATTCACATGCTTTAGGTTGAGAAATATTTTACATTCTGAACCAGATCCATTCCAGTTTTGCTGGGTCACCCAGGTTCACCCATGATAGTTTATCTTCTCCATTTCTGGAGAGCATTAATGAATCAGGCCCAATGTATGGATGGGCCATTAGCCTGAGCATTGCATCATGGGAAAAGGCTTCATACCTAGAAGTACCACAGATTGCAAAGGAGGGAGCGTTGGAAAATTGGGTTTTAAGAAACTCTCCTGTATGGGGCACTCATGGGTATGGAGGAGAATGGGGCAATTCTAGTCATGTGACACCATTGGTGCTTCCTGATTAGTTCCAGCCACACCAGAGGAGGGGTGCAGGTAAGTCATAACGAGAATGGAGACTGGTGAACCAGCATTGCATTGTTGCCTTATTGGTCCCCTTGCTTGGTGTCATTTTGCCTCCGGGGCTCTGGAACTAAGAAGACCCCACTGATGGACGGCCAATGGAAAGAATCATCCCATGTGAATATCTGAAGATCCTTCCCAATGAAGAACCATAAATCCGTCATTTCCCAGGCCGATGATGGCCGATCCAACCAATGGTAACGATGGTATATTTTGTTACATTGTATCCCGTGGAATCTTCAATATATTCATATCTGAGAGAAAGCTTTGTGAAGCCACTAAAACGTTCCGAAACTTTCACACATTTTTATTTTTCATCTTTGTGCGGTGACCTCCTGGCGGAATGAGATTGGGCTATTTTAAATAAAACTCGTCATTGTCTTTTCCTGAATAGAAATTCTTCCATCCATGAAATTTTGGAAATGGAAAAAAACTAAAGAACTAATTACGCAGCTCAAATCCTCTCCTTCCAATCACAAATTATTCTTCATGTTTAAGTGATGTGAATGTTCAGCGTCTGCCTCCAATCTGAGGGCCTTCCGAAAAAATGCAAATGATGTCCTGCAATGGACGTGTCCCCAACTATCACAACTATGTTCTGATTCTGGATCTCAATCTGAATCAATGGCCTTGATTTTTTAAGGTTCTCCAAGGTTGGAGAGGATACACTTTCATCTGTAAACCTGGGTGATCCAGCAAACCTGAAATGGATGTCTTCAAAATCATTTGCTGTTTGCTAGCAAATGTTTTGAATCCTGGACCAGATCCATTTCAGGCTGGTGGATCACCCAGGTTGACTGATGAAAGTGTATCCTCTTCAGTCTTGAAGAACTTTTTTAAATCAGGCCCAATGTCTTTGTAAGTACAAAAGAAAAATGATAGTTTATACCCCCCCCCCAAAAAAAAAAAAATTAAGCAACACCGTGCAAAAAAGAAAACAATTCTCCGCACCCTTCCCATTCTGCTTCTGTCTCCTATTTAACTTATTTAAAAAGTTTCTGATTTTCTTGTTGTCTCTTTCACTATTTGGGACCAATAATCTAGAGCTGAAATCCATGTCTGCTGCTGATTGGTCTTGGTGATACTTCTTTTTGTGATGTCATCACCTCACTGAGACCGCCCATGAGGACCCCATTGATGCAATGTCCTTGTCACTAGAAAGGAATGTGATTGGCTAAAGAAGAAGCCAACTATTCTATAACTATTAGGTGAATATTTGGAAATATTTGGGATTTTTATATTGTGCTGTGATTGGTTAGAGGGGTGTATTTTTGGGAAACAGGTGGGGGGTGCAAATCCAATCACCTGGCAGTTTATACATACCTTTATCTTCCCGGATGTTCTACCATCCCGGCTTAAGGGGGTTAAATCCCAGAACTGTTTAAACAATGGGCTTTGTGAAGCGGCTGGTAATTACCATATGTAAATGAGCTGCAATCGCCCAATCTTAATTGTCGATTTCGGAATATAATAGAGCCAAGCTGCCTTTGTCCAAATTAGCAATCTGCGGCGTTCGGGCGCAACTGTGTAGAGTCGTAATAAAACATGAAAGGCGAAGGAGCCGGAATCATAAAAAGGTTTCACATATCTCTAGAGGTTCATTGTGAGGTAGAACGCAAAGTAACTCCGCAAATCACCGGGGTCACCGCCGCTCCGCTTTGGTTGTTAAGTTCCATCGCGTTTATAAATATCTCAAATGGCGAGCGGTAATTGGCGCCAGCAATACATGGTACGGGGAGATTGCGAGAATTGGGAATGAAGTCTGACAGACACATAGGTTATAGGAGATTAAACAAATGTTAAAGCTGCAGGAAAGACCGATCAGGATATTCCGGGAATTCTTTTTGTAGCTGATTTCTGTATATTCAGGGAGTCAGCTGACCCCATTTATTGGGATCAATGCTGAACCCAGACCTGAGCACCTGCAGCCATCCTAGATCATTACACTGCCCCCTACAGGCAACACAGATCATAACGCTGCCCCTATAGGCATCCCAGATCATAATACTGCCCCCTACAGGTACCCTATAACATAACAATGCCCTAACAGGCACCCCAGATCATACCAGTGCCCTGTCACAGACACCCGAGATTATAACACTACCCCACAGACTTCTTAGATCATTACACTGCCCCCTACAGGCACCCAGATCATAATATTATCCTCCCACAGGCACCCAATATTATAACACCCCCACACAGACACCTCAGATCATAGCTCGGCCCCCACAGGCACCCCAGATCATAACACTGCCCCCACAAGTACCCCAGATCATAACACTGCCCCCACAGGTACCCCAGATCATACCACTGCCTCCACAGGCCCCCTAGATCATAACATTGCCCCCACAGGTACCCCAGATCATAACACTGCCCCCACAGGCACCCCAGATCATTGCACTGACTCCACAGGCACCCAAGAGCCTAAATCTGCCCCCCACAGGCACCCCAGATCATAACACTGCCCCTACAGGCACCCCAGAATAAGACATGGGCCCCACAGGCACCCTGGATCATAAAACTACCTGCACAGGCACCCCAGATCAGGACACTGACTACAGATGCACCCCAGGTCAAAAAACTGCCCCAACAGGCACTCCAGATCATAACACTGCCCCTACAGGAACCCCAGATCATAACACTGCCCCCACAGCATTGTTGCCAGGCAAGGCAGTAAAATATGCGATGGGGAGAGGAAAAGGAAATAATTATTATTGCAAAAGAAGATTTAACACAAAATAAAAAGAATTAATAGATTGGAAATTAATATACTATTTATACCAATAGTAATTTTCTTTTTTTCATTTCCACTTTAATTACATAATAATAAACTCAGAGCTGCAATCATTTGTCATGTTAAACACAATAAATTAAAGCTGAGAGTTTTCGTTTGTCCATATTTTTGGGGGCAATTTGACTGAATTACTTAAAGCTGCGTACACACGGCAAATTTTTCTCGCCCGATAATCGGTACCGGCCAATTATCGGGCGAAAATCTGCCGTGTGTACAGTCGGTCGTCGTCCATCGTCCGACGACCGTCCTGGCG
>NC_092860.1:1561979-1563535 GCF_032062135.1 Pyxicephalus adspersus
CGACCCTCCCATCCCCCACTTTATGTTACAATTTTTTGGCGACTTGATTGGGGAGGGTTGATTGTAGAAATGATTAGATTATGGCGGACTTACGACAGAGAGCTCAGAACGCGTTTCGCAAATGTCTATCAATTTGATGGCATTTAACGGACCTGTGTGGAACCCTCTATAATGTATTTGCTGTTATTAAATCTACGCTTTTTAAAAGCAGACTCGGTGGCGATTGAACGCCATGGACAGAAGGCGAATGGGGGAATGGGGGGGGTAGTTGATTATGGTGGAAATATATTAACGCCTTGAGATCAGTAAGTTCAGAGAAACTTCATGCGGCAAGTCAAGGAGTGCGTGCTGCAGTGCTAGGTATTTGCAATGGAACTCCAATGGATGAACGCCATGCATCTGAGACGCAGCACGCCGTAATGCCCTACCGCGTGCTAATTCAGCAAAAACAGAGCCGTTCCATTAACATTTTTTTGTGTTGCATTGGCATTCCATTAGAAAAGCTGCCTTGATGCAGCGCAGGTTACCTTAAGGCTGCAATATAATTCACATTAACATGCGTTGATTCACCTCGGTGGAGGTCATGTTTAAGCCGGTAAATAACAATCCCTGGTAATTCATATTTAGAATAAATATTAATGCTCAATGCGTGAATGTTATATGTGACTATGCATGTGCATGAGAACCCGTCTACATGTGCAACGTCCATATCCCATGCCCCCAGAGTGCCAGCTTGGCATTGATGTGCCAACATGCAATAATAATTACATTTATTTCAGGAATTCATAGACTTTGCCCATATAAGGGGGCATTACCCCAACCCGGCTCAGGAAGTACATCCCCGGCCTCATGTGACCCCTTTACATCCTCGGATGAGGGCATCCACAGGGTTGAGTGGTGAGACGCGAGGGGCTGGCGCTCCGTCACAGTCCTAATGTTCCTATTCGTTCATCCGAGTCTCATTACATACATTGATTTCCGACCCGTTTAAACTGTGACAAGGATTTTGCTAAATGAACTTAAAATGAACAAAAAAAACGATGGTAAGTCAGGGACGCGCGGTTTAATTATCACACGTGGTGGCCGCTCCTCGCTCCTCCGGAAAACGCACTTACTTAACTATTGATGGAACTCGTGTTTCAATGTAAAAGCCGAGTGAATGTTAATTACACATTGATTGGTATGAAAGAGCTTTTAGTAACGTTTATGGGTGGTGAAGAGCCAATCGCTTCACAGCGTAAGGAATTCATAAGTAATCAGACCGACTTGTCATTAAAAAATCCAGTACAGATAGTAAAGGGGTTTTTTGAGGGAGCCAAGGGGTCCAACCAGGAACCCTTATATATAACGACCATATATTAATAATATTAAACTCTATTTATATAGCACCAACATATTATGTAAGGCTGATCATACCCGCCACCATCCCCCAAGATCCCTAATTGAAGCATTATAAAGAAATTGGGTTCTTACATTTGGTCATGTGATCACTGGGACCCTTTTACCACAAGTAAAGTGCTAAATACCACCTATTATTATTATTATTATTATTATTA
>NC_092860.1:1565149-1566630 GCF_032062135.1 Pyxicephalus adspersus
TACACATACAGAAGCCATGATTGCACACATGACACATACACGGGTGTACTCGCTGTACATGTTGGCGGAGTTTCTACCACAATAGGGTGTAATTACAACTAATGAGGGGCTAATTGCCCTGTGAATTGCGCTCATCACACGGCAGTGACAGGGTGAGAAACGCTGAAGTCGTAGGAGGGTGAAGACGATGTGCAGCATGGATGAGATCAATGGATTAGAATCCTGCACCCGGCCCATTATTAAACTGCTGCAGATCAGCCGGGAATAATGGGGGGGGGGGGAATAAAGCAGGGTATTTTTGTTTAATTTTTAATAATTTCTGGGAATATATGGGAAAGAAAATTGCCGTATTTATCTGGAGGAGCAGATGAGATGTTTGTGAGGTGCACCTGTCATAGAGATCACAGCATTCCCCATGACAATGCCCCCATCTACTCTTCTCTCCAGAAGGATGGAGCCATCTTTGTTCCTGCATCATCATGGGTCACCATTGACTTCCATCTACATAAACATCAGCCCTGACTGCAGCATCTCAAATTGAATCAATGTTGCAGTATGATCATTGGGGGAGAGGAGACTGAGGAAATGCTTCCCCTGCCTGCAGCAGACTGATGACATCATCACAGCCTAGGCAAAGTCACAGATTGGAGCTCTGTTATGGATTTTCATAATAAAAGTGGAATTTTTCTTATAAATTAGAGTTATTAATGAATATTGCCCGGTGCATTGATTGCATGCAGGTCAGGTGCATTGTGGAGGATTTGTGACATCACATGGACCGATCAATACGTGAAAATCGAGGAAAATAATGGAGATGAAATCAATGGAGGAAGAGCAGCAACAACCCCCCATTAAAGCTTATATGACCGGGCCCAGAGCGCCCTAATTGGCTGCAGAGACGGATAAAACGGTCAGAACACTTTAGCTGATTGCCATTAGTCGGAGTGTTCTGAGAACGGCTCGGTAGCCATTTTTTGGGGGGATCAATAAACGCGCAGAGAAAATGTCAGCGGAGACAGTAAAATATACAAGCGATCAATATATTATTTTAAGTAACAGAGTGATTTGACTTCTAAACGTGGCCGATCGCTGTCAATATATTCCGCCTGCGGCTGTTAATAATCCGATCGATGGATACGGCGATGTCCCCCGCGCTGAACCCATTGTGAGTTTCAAGGTGGTGACCTTTCACCTCCCCCGATTGATCTGCCCTTCAGATGAATAACTTTAATTTAAGGTTTATGGAAGCGATCAGCAGCGATTATTCTGTATTTTCATGATTCACCAATAAAATCTCCGCAGCTCTGGGAGTTCTAATGCAACGGAGACAAAACTGAGATCGTAACTAGGAATGGCCAACCCCCGGCTATGGAGAGCACAGAAGACGTTCCGCACACTGAGCCCCCTTCGCTGTATGTTCCCCAACTCTTCCACCTTCATTCCCCATGGCGCAGATCCAACACAATGCTGGAAACATTCCT
>NC_092860.1:1566987-1582420 GCF_032062135.1 Pyxicephalus adspersus
GCAGATCAGCAGAATCACTCAGACCGCCCGCCTGGCAGCAACCACCATGGCACATTCAATGTCATTTGAATCCTCTTTCTTCCCCATTTGGAGGCTCGGTTTGACCTCAGCAGGTTGTCCTGACTATGTCTACATACCAAAATGAATTGCTGCTATGTGATTGGCTGGCTGGATATTTGGGTTAACAAGCAGCTGAACAGGTGTACCTAATAAAGTGGCCAGTGGGTGTGTACAATTGGCTAATACTTCGGCCTTTGCAGTGCTGGGTCCCAGGTTCAAGTCTCGGTCAGAACACTATCTGCATGGAGTTTGTAGGTTCTCCCCGTGTCTGTGTGGGTTTCCTCCAGGCCCCGGTTTTCTCCACATTCCAAAAAACATGCAGTTAGGTTAATTTGTTTCGCCTCATAATTTACCTTTGATTGTATTAATGACATATGACTATGGTAGGGACATTAGATTGTGAGCTCCTTTGAAGGACAGTTAGTGACATGACTATGGACTTTGTNGCAGATCAGCAGAATCACTCAGACCGCCCGCCTGGCAGCAACCACCATGGCACATTCAATGTCATTTGAATCCTCTTTCTTCCCCATTTGGAGGCCGGTTTGACCTCAGCAGGTTCTCCTGACTATGTCTATATACCAAAATGAATTGCTGCCATGTGATTGGCTGGCTGGATATTTGGGTTAACAAGCAGCTGAACAGGTGTACCTAATAAAGTGGCCAGTGGGTGTGTACAGTTGGCTAATACTTCGGCCTTTGCAGCGCTGGGTCCCAGGTTCAAGTCTCAGCCAGAACACTATCTGCATGGAGTTTGTAGGTTCTCCCCGTGTCTGTGTGGGTTTCCTCCAGGCCCCGGTTTTCTCCCACATTCCAAAAAACATGCAGTTAGGTTAATTAGTTTCCCCTCATAATTTACCTTGATTGTATTAATGACATATGACTATGGCAGGGACATTAGATTGTGAGCTCCTTTGAAGGACAGTTAGTGACATGACTATGGATTTTGTACAGCGCTGCATTATATGTTGGCGCCATATAAATACATATGAATAAATATACCCAGATGTACACAATGGAGATTGGGATATTTTTAGCCAATTTTATCATCCACAGAGAGAGATGCAGAATTGTTTTAGTCTGCAGAAAACTTGATTTATTCTAACCAATCAGCTTCCTGCATCCTTGATTTGGGTACAATGAACAAATCATTTATATATAACCCAGCAAGTAACACCGAACGTGGCGGCTCCCGATCAATCTCAAGGACTCAATATGGCTGCTGCATTGTTGATAAGTACTTCTAAGCGCCCCGATATGAGCGCCGCCTGATGCTTTTCAAGCAGCTACAGCTGAAGAGCCCTCAGAACTTTTGTTTCCTTCCATTGTCATGAAATCATTGTAAAATGATAATAAATAGAGAAAAATCTATTTTTGTAGCAGAAATGAGGGCAGCAAAGTGAAATCTGCACCTCGGGGGCACTGACGCTGTAGTTGGGCTTTATGGTGACACCAGAACAGTAAATGAGGGAAATGTTCACATTGGAGATATAGACAGTAAAAGAGATTTAGGGGGAGATTTAGAATCTCCATCGCCAGTGCAATGTACAGAGAGCAGACAAGGGCCCAGCTGGGCCCCACTTTGCTGCGATTACAACCTCCTTCGCCAACAATGAGCATTCGGAAGGAAGCGGTGAGTCAGAGACGTGTGAGAGAGGGAGTTATTGAGGCGCCTTTATTAATCGGCGCACATCCCCGCTTTTCCTGTCAGACGACATTGATATGAGAATTAGACTTTTTGTTCCTTTTGAAGAAAATGTACCAATGTAAAGAGTAGAGGGGGCTTAGCACAGTGCCCACGTGTCGAGTGCCCATGTACGGAGGACTCACGTGCCCGGTGCCCCTTCTGCCCAATATGGCCTTTCAGCAATAGATTGGGTAGGGCCGCAGATTGTAGATATTAAACAGGCACTCCGGTGTAATAAATAAGGACATTGTGCTCAAAGCAGAACCAAAGCTTTCTATGTAACACAAAAAATACCAAAATGGGGGATAAAATAGAATGATGAGCCCCGTCTTATCATCAAACATTGATAACTGACCTCACAAAGGGGGAAAATTCCCACCCTCCGAAATCTTGTGAAGAGTGACTACTCCATAATAAAAGCCACAGAGGGGGAGCAATTGAATTTAATGGTCATGGTGGCACTCCATATCATCGATCATGGGGGACACCATATAGTTGGTGATGGGGAGGCTTCAAATAAATGGCAATGGGGAGGCTCTATATTAATGAACATGGGGGACTACATAATAATGGCCATGAGGAGAATCCATATTAATCCCCAAGGAGGGACTCCATATTGATGGCCATAGGGGACTCCTTCTGCCATGGTGGCATTATGTGTGTAGGACAACCCATCATATTACAATGACAGGATCTGTCAAACTTTTACATTGATTACAATGATTGTGAATAATAAATGATAAATTGATTTTTTTGGAATCTTCATACCAAGATCAATCACAAACTGCTACATCTATCACTTCCATCCTCCTTTGTTGCCAACTACTACTAGGGAGGAAGACTCCCACAGACACAACCCAAAATCGTGTGAAGAGTGACTACTACTAAATCCATGAGGGATTCATTCTAATGGCCATGGAGGAAATCCATATCAGGTGCCATGGGGGGACTCCATATAAATGGCCATGAGGGGATTCATATAAATGGATGGTTTAACCAAGGTGCAGTGGAGGCTGGTAGATGCCAATGTTTACCAGAGCACCTCACAAGGGTTGTGGCCCTAAGACACACCAAAGCAGCAAACAAAAAACAAGCTACCAGGATGAAAGACAATTTCAGAGTAGCCAATGGTCATGGTGAGCAGCAAGCAGACATAGTCAGGAACAGGCAAGAAAAGGTAACAGGAAAAGCAGTAGGAGTGAATGTGGGAACACAGGGGGCACAAAGAGACAGTCAATGTCACAGAGGTCACAGGAGGCACTTATGGTCCCAAAGGTCTCGGGATACATTTGGCGTCACAGGATACACTTGGGTTACATGGAGGTCAAGGGTGGCACCCTCCGATGTTGCACTACCACATCCCCCATACTTCACGGTACAATACTTCATGAGGACACAATATTAAAGCCAATCGCACCCTATAAAACCATCTTAATTTCTCCTTCCTCAATAACTCCAACATATTGTGCCAAAATGGTAAAAAATGGCTGACAAAGAAAAGAATTTTCCAGAATTTTGAAGTTAAAAATCCCAGTTTTACAATTGTAATATTCAACTAATTTTTGCCCCCTAATTCCTGGCACACAGAACTAATATGATCAATCATTTAATGTGACCTAACTGATAGAAATAAAATATGATAATTACAGACCTTTAATTAAAGTAATGGTGGAATTATCTGTGTGTGCCGGACAACCCATCTTATTACAATTACAGGATTCTATCAAACTTTTACATTGATTACAATTCTATGTGTGAATGATCAATGATGAATTGCTTCTTTGGAATCTTTGTATGAAGATCAATCACAAACTGCTACATCTATAACCACCATTCACTGTTGCAGCAAACTACTACACCACTGCACATGGCAGAATCCTTCTTTATGCGTTCAGAATTTCATCCTCCACCTTTTTTCCCTGCAGGTCACTTTACAAACTGCATTTGTATTATCAGGCACAGAAGTGTGACCGGAGATTCTTAACAACTGTGGCACATGAACCAATTGTTGTAAGAATGAAGCGAGCACCTAAAATGACTTTTTACCGCATGTTACCTCTGTTGGAAAATCCCAATATAAATGTGGTGGAGAACCCAGGAGCCACAGAGATTGGCGCATATTTTATTATGTAGATAAGGATATTTGACAACTAGAAATAAAAGGCTGAGATGCATTTGTAGGGATACCGCTATTTCCTATTGCAGATCTACAGTTCGTGGTCACAGTATGGTGAAGACCCTTTTCTGTTCCCCCATGACTGTCCCTCGGGGTACAAAGCCAGCTCCATAAAGACATGGGGTCACCAGTTTGGTGTGCAAGTGTCCTACACAGAGCCCTAACTCAACCCTACTGAAAACCTTTGGGGTGAATTGGAATGATGAGCCATATTTTCTCATGCAATATCGGAACCTGACCTCACAATCGGGGCAAATTAATTAATTAATAAAATTAATAATGGCCAAGGGGGGGAACCCATATTGGTGGACATGGGGGGACTCCATATTAATGGCCAAGGATAAAGCAAAAATAATGACTATGCAGGGACTCCATATCATGGGCCATGGGGGGGACTCCTTATCAATGGCCATGGGGGACTCCATATTAATGGCCATGGGGGGACTCCATATCAATGGCCATGGGGGGAATCCATATCAATGGCCATGGGGAGAGGACTCCATATTAATAGCCATAGGGATCTCTATATTAATGTCCATGGGGGAATCTATATCAATGGCCATGGGGGGACACCATATCAATGGCCATGGGGGGAATCCATATCAATGGCCATGGGGGGAGGTCTCCATATTAAAAGCCATAAGGATCTCCATATTATTGGCCATGGGAGGACTACATATCAAATGTCATGGAGGAACGCCATATTAATGGTCATAGTTTTGGAATGGGATGTCCAAAAAGTTCATATAGCTGTGCGGTGTTCATATTTTTTGTCCATTTTGTGTATCTGAAACTATGAACAATGTTCAGATTTGATCCCATCTGAGTTTAAACTGAACTTCAGCTGTTGGATGTTCAACATTTCACTTAAATATTCATAAACAAAGTGGGTGAACTTTTCACTTTCCCTGTATATCCCAATAAACATGGAGCAATCCTTTAGCATCTCTGGAATTTCAGGAGGCCCTTCGATCTGGATGTCGCCACCTGTGTGACGGAGAACGGTAGAGTTCCAGGTTATTAAACATTGTTCTCGTTTCACCATCGATGAAATAACATTTCTAGTTAGGCAGCGGACAATCTCAAGGGCATCTTAATCAAGATGAGATCTAATTACTCGGGATAATTGCCGTACATCACCGGCGCTGAGCGACAGATATGAGGGATTCTTGGACGGTGATTCCAGAGCTATAATTGAGTATCGTTTAAAGCTGGCCGGAGCTGCCGCATGATGGATGGTGTGGATATTCCTGTGTACATAGGAGATATCTCTCTGTCATATTGTATTAACCTCATTATCATACCAGGCGGACCCTCGTTTCCGGTATAGAAAGCACCTCCAGCTTTGTTCTATACAGCAGCCATAATGTATGGAGAATGATGAATTATTTAGACATTCGGACTCTCTAATTGAGATGACTTTTTTTCTTCCCTTTGAAATCTGTTATTAAATCAAAGTCTTCGTTTAAAGGAAGCATTTCATGAACACCTTTAAAGGAGTTCTCTGCTTATACAATGCTTCCTGAGCATTGCAATAAGTAAAATATAAAGACTCCATGTACTGCAGGATCTAAATGTTCATTCTGTCACTCATTATAGCTGAAGCCTTTCATCAATGTGTTTTATCCATAGCAAACTTTGCAGGTGTTTCACCATTGATACGTTGGCAGCTTTTCCTCATTATACAATAGCTTTAAGCATTCAGAAATTTTCAGCACAGAGCTCCAGGCATTGGCGGCAGTGCCTTATATTAAAGCAGAACTTCAGTTTCAAAAGACAGATCAGAACTTTGAAAAATGAGAAAATGTAGCAAGGTGCATTCTCCAAGTGCTGATTCTACCCTAGAATACAGCCTGGTACACTTGGAACAATTTTTACTTGTGATGCCATTTGAAAAAAAAAAGAATTGGTGTGATATGAAGTGAATTCAACTGCTAACCAATCATGAGTGACCTTTTTGGGTTTCAGACGTTATGCGTATGAATGATCAAGCAAATCCAATCCTGAGCTCAAATTGTTGAAGTAATGTTTTCAACCATGGTCTCGGGAACTGAATGAGAACCTCATAAACGAAACCAAATGACCATTTTTCATTTGGCTTTTTGGTTGACTCCTTCTTCACCCTCAATGATCAACAGAATATCATACACACATGCGCCATGTTTTCGAACCTCCATTCGATCAGTTACCAAAGAGAAAATTGGTTGGATTGGCTCAAGGCTCAAGATGTGAGGCTTCGGGAAAATATGTCAAACCCTGGTGCTCTCCTAGGTTGAGGTCGGCTTCATTCTCCTATAATTTGCTGAATAATACCTACAATCTGGATAAAACAATGTCTTACTCTCCATACCCTACAGCCTTACCCCACATGACCAAGATGGCACCATGGACAACATAAGAAATGAAGATTTTCTGTTGTAGCTGCTGGAGCACTTGTTTAACCTTTATTTTGTAGAAAGAGTCACTGTGAGAACAAGTACTTAGAGAAACCTGAAAAGGAGGCAGTATGAAGCCCAATAAATGCCATTTCACTGTTAGGGAAAGTTCAGATAGATATTGTTAGTCATTTGCGGAATAGAACAGCCTGGAGCTGCTGAGTGAGGGAGGTGGGCCAGGGCCAGGGGTAGCAGGAGCCAGAGGGCTATGAGAGGAGGATTGGGATTAGTTGAATGCAGGAGTGGGGGTAGGTTAGACTTTTGGAAAAGGGGTGAAGAGGTTACGTGTTAAAAAGGGTAGGAAGGAGGAAGTAGGGGGCAATTTTAGGAAGAAAAGGGAGCAATTTTACTGCCTCAACAATTGTGGATATATGGGGGTTCTGTAAAGGCATCTGTAAGTTGTGTGTGACGGATGGGAGAATCATCACAAGTTGTAAATATTGATATTTAAATGTGTCAATAAAGCAATCATTATAGCCATTTCTCCATAAAAGTTGTGTTTTGTCTTGGTTGGGAGGAAGTGTAATAGGGACATGGAAGGGTAGGGAGTGGAGAAGGTAGAGAGGATGGGTGGGTAAGTATTAGTAAATGAGTTTGTGAGCATCCTAGCTACCTGGGTCAAGTTTCCTGGTGTTCTGTGGCTCAAAGTTGTAATATAAGCCAATGGGAGCTCCCTATGTGCCATTTTACCAATCTAGAAGCCTAAAATAAACAATTTTCCTATTCTCTTCTCAGAGGATATTGGAGGACCAGAATCCTCAGAAAAAGCACCGATGATAAAGTAGTGCAAGCTTCCAGTGGGACAAATATTGCTGCTGTTTGGATTTTGGCCAGTTGCAGAATCAGCCTCAAACATCCAACTTTTGCTTCAGTTCTAACAGAATTCAATTTTCACTCTGACCCAATCCTGTTACCAGTGAGGAGAAGTTAATGATCCGGCTCTGGGTTATTCTGAATATAAGGAAGAGGTTATGGTTTAGGAGTGGCCAAACTCCATGAAATCTAGCAGCAATGGCCCCAGATTTCAAAGCTGTAAAATGTACAACGCGTTCTCCTGAGCCCAGAAATGGCTGATGGAGGTCTAATTTGCTACCAGCACGACTTCAGTCGGTAATGTGGTTGTTTTATGTACCAGCCTTTTTCTTACTTCTGACTAACTGAAAGAATTTAATTGAAGCCATTTCTCACCATTAGGTCTAAAAAACGGCTTCTTTGTTTTAAAACAACAGGGTCTCGGCTGCAGAATATAAATAAAAATACCAGGAATTGAAAGATCCTGTGACGTCTTTGACAGGCGCTGACAAATTGGTCTTGCCAACTGTGTTGCTTTGCAGCTCTCGGTCCTTGGCTCTTGATGTAATATTTACATGGCAGCTTTAATAAAACACTTCATTTTGACAAGCAAGACTTTGCCGAGTGCTAATAAAACAATCTTGGCTTTGACACTTCCAATCTTTAGCAGTCTCACGTTGCCGTTTTGTAGGGTTCCTGGTTGGCCGAGCTTTCTTTTTGCAGCGTTCAGAGGGCAATAATGTTTGGATAGATTCATTTGACCTTTTTTATCATTCCATTTCAAAGGCCACAGCTTTTCTAATGTACTGTGACAAAGTAGTCCACCGTGGCCTCGGGAACCGAACGAGAATGTCATAAACAAAACCAAACGACCATTTTTCATGCGGCCATTTCAAGTTGAAGTGCCATCAACATGGAGATGAAATGGACATCAACGCAACAGTTCAAAACACTTTAACTGCGCCTCTAGTATGATAGTAAGCAATATGCTATTAAGGAAGAGAGCGAGGAGATGGACTCCGTCATTGTTAGTTCAATGATAAAGGCTTCGAGGTATATTGCAGGGTGATATCACCATCAGACTCTATAAACACCACCATATGTGCCAACACAGCCCATGGCAGAATGGGTTCAATGCATTCTGCATGGACCAAATTTAAGAAATCCAATGAAGAGCTGCACACAAAGGTCCAAAACTAAAGTTTGTTCTATTAAATAGTCCAATTCATTTCGGATATATAATCTAAGCTCTTGTACCAAGCCCATAGGAAGGCGACATCTATTGACTTGTTCCATTTGGGAAATTGTCTTTTACTTTGTGTCTCGTTCTGACGTTATTAAAGCATGCACCAGGATTTTGATGGTTTCTGTGGATCCAATAGGCTTATCTTGGATCCGTTGCACATCTGGACTTGCCAGGACCTAAAATGTTCTGGATGTAAGGAGTAAAGGAGAATGCAGCGAAAAAGCAATGCACAAAAACAAACAATATGAATATTTGAAACAATTAAAGGTCACTGAATGCACCAATATTTAAAATAAACACTGTATATGTGGTAATTCACTTTGTGTATTTCAAACCACCAAGTAGCAACATATCACCTCATGGAGAATTACAAAAATTACCCACAATTGCCTTTCCTTCCATAAACAGTAAGTTTTACAACCAGGGAGGGACAGCATATCAGGAATGGGGTCTCTACCAATTAGCCTGATCAAAATGACCACTTTCAGGGACCCTGGAACTGTATATGACACTGCTCTGATGTGCAGAGACTAAACAGCATTTCACCAATAAAAGATGGGTGGATGTAAGAAGTTCACCTGGAGCCACTGTCTCCATCCCTCCAATAGAAGACCTCTCTGAACACTACCCACCAGTACGCACTTTAAATGTTACGCATCCTGAAACCCTGAATCCCCCTTGTCACCCCTTTAACCCTGACATGTAGATCTTTGCATATTCTTTTATAGCATTGGTCCTATGTGCATTGATTTGGCTGGCCAGATCTACCAAGAAAGGCAAACACTGGCTAGGGTAAAATTTGGAAAGTGAAGAGTCACGCAATTTTTGCACTTTTGGGTTTTAGCAAGCATGGGTAAAGTGACTGGGGCCCAATGTAGCACAATGAATTTTATGTTTCTAAATTCGGGATATCTTTGGCATCATTTACCAATGCCTGGAATGGGGATTGCAGGGCCTTAATAGGGCTATTACTAAATGTATTGTGGGAGAATTGCAGTCCTTTATTCTGGATTCCGGGCCGACGTGTCCTGGAAGGAAGGGGTGGGCCAGGCACTCCTCTCTTTTGAAGGCCAGATATTTAGTATGGCACCTTGCCTCTGGTATTTAAAAGGCACCTGCCTTGGGAGACAAGGGGGGAAGTTGCAGCCGGAGCCAGGTGGGTCAGCTGCAAAGGCTGTGTGCAGCTCGGGAGCTGTGAGCAGGTCTTCCACAGTTAGGTCTGATAGACCAGAGCCAGGAAGCTAAATTTTGTGTATTTTGTATGTAATGCTGACATGACCCTGCGTGGGAGAACCCTGTTTTGCTGTTTTGGACACACCAACTTAATTTACCCAAAACACACCAAGAACCTGACCCTGGGAGAGGGTCCACCCAGGAGGGGAGGGATTGGGGAAATGGGAAGCCACAACTATGGGGGGGGTCATTTATAGTAGTTCTACAAGTTCAATCCTAGAAAATAAAGAGTGTACGGGAATTAATGCAGCAAACTTAAATAGACGGAACTATTCTGACAGACAGACAGACTTGGACTTAAAAGGCTACAAAAGTCACCTCCTTTGTCTACAGTTGGCAAATCTCCTGGGATGCCACCATGATGGAACGTCCAATGGTGTCCACATGCCGAACATGGAGAAGTGATGAAGGATTTCACCTTTCTTCACCAAATATCCACAGCCAATCACTCCCTCCTGCTCCCTCCAGGGGGTTTCAGATGGGCAAACGCCCTTCTCTCCTTGACATAACTGGTCCAGTGGAACACATTCCGCATTGGTAACGGTATTTAACGTTGATGCCTGCGAATTAGCATTTTATGGATTATTTAAATCATGTTAGAGCGTCACCAGAGCGTGTAATGTTCACAGGAAAACCACCAGAGCCGCCTGACATTTGCATATTTTGTTAGGGTTGAGCAATGCCCGCAGATCATGTTATCATAGTGAGAACGAGCTATCGCAATCAGCGGAGGATCTGACCGTGTTGATAGAAGAATTACATTTTAGATTGCAATTTCGTATTTCCAGGCATTCAGAGCTTGAGTGGTTTTATTGGTTCCTGAACATCAAACATTGGAGAGCGGGAGGAGGGGGAATATAGATCCTTTCTCCGGGGACATGGCTGCCACCTGGATGGCGTTTGGGGAGGGCAATCTGTGCGACTTGGTTTATCTAAGAACAAGTTGAGGGATTTAAATAAAAAAGGGAGTGCAGAAAAAGAAATGCGACACACATGCTCAGATATTCTGCTTAGATGTTTGCTTTTCAAACAGACAGAGGGCCCGGAGACTTCAATTCTCCTTTCTGGTGCCAGTCATCTACTGATCATACATGTGGCAGCAAACCAGAGATCAGTGACTCTGCCTACACATTACTTGGTGATTCAATAGGTAACTAGTCATGAAGCACGGACAAATTCACCGAATATGCTGCTACTCCCACTCCCAGCCTGAGCTCTGCAGTACAGGAATTGCAAAATGCTGACAGCAGGTCAAGATCTGGTTCTTGCACAGCTTGTATGACGGAAATAATAAAATGATATAAAAAAATGAATACAGAGATGTGTTATATTTGCTACTCAGGTGCTTTGCTCCTCCATGCCAATCCTACCAATGGCTGTCTACTATCGGTACACCACCTATACCTCACTTTTTAAGCTCTCTATGACCAGTCTCCTTCACATATTACCAAAAACCACCCCAACTAAAAACACCACTCCGCACATGGGCCCCTCCAATCCTCCCATCACATCCAGGACTTCTCCCCTCCATTGGCATTCTTCTCCACACTTCATCCATCAAACCCCCCACCATGACATCTTCAAGCAACCCTCTGCACCTTATCAACCAGGCGGACAATCTGCACCCCATCCAGTCCCATATCTCCATCTGCTGGTGGACTCGCCCACTCCTCACCTATCCTTTGTGTCACCACCTCACCTCTAGATTGTAAGCTCACAAGGCCAGGGTCCTCACTTAGTGTATGTTGTCTCTGCTGCACTCATTCTATCCAATGCTGGTTGTTCATATTGTACTGTGCAAGACCCATGTATGAAATTATAATACCCACTATTGCCTATATTGAACTCTGCCATAGCAGATGATGGCGATATAGCAATAGAAAATAGTAACACTAAAAGGTACCCCAATGGGCAATCTGCTTGTCTGCAGCCATAGAGTAGATGGTTCAGTGGTGGATGTAGACAACAGTGGGTTCCTGTGTAGATCTGACTTGTGGGTCCCCTGTTGGCTGAGGAAGATCTAGGGCCCTTTTGCAGTGGCACAGTTTGCACCCTTCTATGTCTGTCCCAGGATTGGCTCATTACAATGAATTGGCTGCCTCACCTCCCGCATGGCACATCTGTCGTGACATTGCGGCACATCAAGCCCAAAATAATGAAGATTTGCCAGCATGGATACAGAAAGGGTTCAGATTTGAGGTGACACTCCTTACAATTCCCCAAAATATTTTTTGCCTTTTTTGATCATTTTTTTCTCCTCCACAAATAGCTTTTCCCTTTTTTTATTTTACATCCCCAATTACTGATCGATATTTCTGTCTGTGTTCTCCTCCTGATACAAACATCGCCTCCATAATTCTGAGTGGCACCGAGCGGCATTCAGGCTCCATCTAATTTGCTGCCCGTTTTTATATCTTTCCGATAACGTTTTTATAGGTGCCGCAGATCGTTATGTGCGCCGTGCCGAACACATTTGTCATGCCTGATTGGATTGTTATAGATTTTCTGAGAATTCTTTTTTTCAGAATGACAGAGGAAAGGACGCAGTTTGTAAACCCGGGTGATGAGGGATGTGCGCTGGACGGGCTGGCAATGAGCGGTGGTGGGACTGGCGGCCATCATGGGTATAAATATAGATCATTGGCTGTCTTTGTGTTTTGTTAAAAAAAAATGTTAATGTCACAAATACAATTTTTAATCACAATAAAGATTTTAGTGATTGGGTTACATTGCAAGCATTCGCTGGTTCTATGTGGGTCAGTTCACGCGGTAAAATATCCTCCGTATGGCCGGGATGGTCTGCACTCCGCTACAGAACGGTCTGCTGCCCATTGACAGTCTGACTTTATAATAAACAACAGGAGGGCTGGCAGGGCTCACCGGGCAACACAGAGGGGAAACGAGGGCACGGCTGGTGATGGGGTGCGGTCCATGCTACCGGTCACTACCTGGGCTCCCCAATAATATACAAGAGGAAATTCTGGACATTGCTGTGTATAACACCATGGAGAGGGCCAGCTTCACCGATGAAAGTGTATCCTCCCCAATCTTGGAGAATAAATCAGGGTCTATCGATCTAGGGATCTATCAACCAATTATCTGTCTCTCTATTATCTACCAATTATCTATTTATATGTCAATCTATCTATCTCTATCTGTCTATCAATATATTCATCTATCAATTACCTATCTATAGAATGCCAGCCTGGGGTATCCAACGCATAACAATCTATCAATTATCTGTCTATATTTTTTATGTGGACATATGTACCTATCCATATATCAATTATTCATTCATCTATCATCTACCTAGTGGTTTATCAATCAATTATCTGTATGTCTATGTATATCTATCTATCCCTCTATCTATCTATCTATCTATCTTATATTGTAAAATGTGTTGCATGTTTTCTTGCAGCTCTGATATCTTTGTATTCTGTATTTGTTTTTTATGATAAATTTGTGTTTCATCAGAATGATTTCTTTTAGGATTACAGTGACATTTCCTGTTTGCAATCTATCCAGAATTCTACCCTTCCATCCTCTCCCGGATCCTATACAATCACCGAGCACTCTAATACATTGGGACTGGGGAATTCTCTTACCTACTTTCCCCACCTACCTCTGATGCCCGCGGGGGTGGGGTGGGAGGTAAGTGATGGGGAATGTATGACACATGGGAAGGGGGATGTGTGAAATTCCCGACCCATTTTCTCGTTGATGCATCTCGTAGACTCAGCAATGGAAGTGAATTAGAAATGATTTTGAAGGCCACCAGATTATCTTGCGGGGACTTTAATACCTTAAACACCGTAACATAATTTCCAGAGTGGTCACAGGAGTTTAGTACATGGAGTGAAGTGACGATGAGTCACCTCTCTAAGCCGCAATGCTTTTATCTTAATCTCTTCCACAACAGCAGACTGATTACCTGAGCCTACGCGTCAACTCACCGGTGAACGCGCCGTTATTTTTGGCTCGGGGGCCAATCAGAAACAGGTGGTGGTGGCCCACCAGGCAGAGGCAAAAGAAAGAGGGGCACAAACATGGAAGCTCTGCTGCTAAGTCAGAACCCATAGGTAGGGTAAACTGGAAAATTGCCCGGGACGCCCACCTTCTCCTGGGCATGAAATGGCAGAGGGCACATAGAGCTGGGATGGTGGGTATTTGGAGCCCCATTTCATATTTGCCCAATTTTGTCTAAAACTGTTTATGTGCAGAGCTAGTTCATGGCTCATTGGAAGACTTTGGGTGCTAAAGACCCTCAGTGATGGAACAGCACCAGCTCCATATTTTCAATACTATGAGATTCTGGGCAAGAAAGCTGGCCACCATGATTGTTCAGCAACCTCATGCCCCTACAAGATAATATGGGGCCCATGAAATGTGCCCATTAACGGGCTTTAGCACTTTTTTGCCCCTGTAGACTGGTTGTACAACTGTTATATACCTGGGGATTATGGGAGAGAATAAGGAGGAGGTGACCATGGCAGTTCAGTAAGTTTATATTTCTGCAGGGAAGTCATGGGAATTCATAGAACCATGTGACCTTTAACAGGGGATTATTGGAGAGAAAAACATGGCAGCCATTGGCTGTTCAACAGGTTTATCCACGGCTAGTTCGAAACAAAATGGTCCCCTGTGAAAATATGAAGTGTGGGGCCCATATGCACAGCAAACCACAGTTCCCTGCACTCCCTGCCATTCTGTCAGTTGGTACCCTTGAGAAGATGGGGGAGCTGGGCAATTGCCCCAGTTTTTCCTTTTCAAAAACTGGAGCTGGGTTTATCAGTTATGTGATTGGCCTCCTGCCAGTCGGGCCCCACATCACACATTCCAAGGTGCAGGAAGGAAGTGGACTTTCCCAGCTACTGTTCTTGTGTGTACCAAATGATCGGCATCACAATGCAATGCACATTGACCTGTGTTAGGGTGCGGCATGATGTGTATATGACCCAGGGCCATTGTAACACACGGATGTGAAACTAGCCATAAGTTTGGGGCCCCAGAGCACCCTGGACACCTACAGAGCAGAATATTAGATGAAATGTGATTTCATGTATGATTTCTATTAACCATGTCACTTCCAGGGATGGCACCACACGGACGAGGGTGTTTGAACACACGACGCCGCCTTTGGAGACGCAGAGCCATCTGTCTGAATGGCTCTGTTCCTGCTTACAAGTAGCTTGGATCTTTGCTCCGGGGCCTCCTTGCCAGCAATTATGGCTTTTAGAAGCTGGTTTGCGTTACGCTGCGAGCGCCATCTGGTCGGCATTATTTCCCTGGAAGAAGACAGCTCGATGACAATGATACGCACCAACCTGCTGCATGGCGGCCAACCGTCAGGAGGGAGAGGAACCAAAGACAGCATGTTCTCCATGTTACCTGCTTTGTTCACCTACCTATACCCAGACATGACCTACCTATACCCAGACATCACCTACCTATACCCCAACATCATCTAACTATACAACAACATTGTGTACCTATACCCAGACATCACCTACCTATACCCCAGCATCACCTACCTATACCCCGACATCATCTACCTTTACAACAACATCACCTACCTATTCCCAGACATTACCTACTTTTACCCCTAAATCACCTACCTATACCCGGACATCACCTACCTATACCCCGGCATCACCTTCCTATGCCCGGACATCACCTACCTAATATCCAATATTATCTACCTATACCTGAACATCACCTACCTATACAACAACATCACCTACCTATACCCGGATATCATCAACCTATACTCGGACATTATCTACCTATACCTGGGAATCACCTAC
>NC_092860.1:1583074-1584446 GCF_032062135.1 Pyxicephalus adspersus
ACCCCGACATCACCTACCTATACCACAACATCACCTACGTATACCCAGACATCACCTACCTATACCCCGATGTCACTTACCTATACCCCGACATTATCTAACTATACTAAAAAATCTATAGAAAAGGGAGAGAGAAGAAAGGAAGGCTTTTAGGGTCTCTGTATCCCCTGAGGAAGCCCTCCTGGGCAAAACGTGTTGGTATGAGACCCTGTCCCTTGATTTATGACTTTGTTTATCGATGCATTTGGTGTGGCTAAAGCACCTTTCTTGTATTACTTTGTAACAGTGTTTTATTTCTATTTTAAAGCTTTTTATACCTAAATAAAATTATGAGTGATTTTACACTTAACTAGTTTGTTTTGTGCCTTCAAAAAGTCTTCCTTTCTTCTCTCTCCCTTTTCTATAGACATTAGTCCAATTCTTGGACAAAAAGCTTTAGCACCAAAACCAATTAATTGGTCCAATTTATAATTAATGACAATTTGTATATGGCTAGCTATATCTAGGATATTAATATTTTGGTTATACCAAAACATCACCTACCTATACCCAAACATCACAGCATGTTACCTATTGCGCTGTTCACCTACCTATACCCCGACATCACCTACCTATTCCCCAACATCATCTACCTATACCCCGACATCGTTTGATCAGTGTGTCAGTTTTGTTTCGCTCACAATATTCCAGCACTGGCCTGACCTTGACCTGATTTATTAAAGTTCTCAAGACTGGTAAAGATAGACTATCATGGGAGAACCTGGGTGCACCAGCAAACCTGCAATACATTTCTTAAAGTCATTTGCTATTATTCCGGAACAGATCGATTCCAGGTTTGTTGGATCACCCATATTCACCCATTACAGTTCATCTTCCCAAGTCTTGGAGAGCTTTGATAAATCAGGGCCATGGGGTCCATGTCATGGAGAATTTACATGAAACCACACATAGCACATACACACATAGTGAATACAGATACACCCAGCTCACCCCTCACATTGTACACTCAATGTTTGCAGCATCCTCGCATCCCAGGATGAATAAAAGTGATCAGAGCCCCATCACCGAGGAAATCAGAATCTTTACAAATACGGCTCAATGTACAGATCTGTGCTGACAGAATAACCAATGACAGATAATGATGAAGATAAATTACTAAAACTGCGAAAATCAGAAAAGCGCTGCGCAGAGATAATGTCCAGGTAATGAGGTGATTTGTATGAGATGAGCGAACGCAGCGACTACATACAATATGGCAAATCACAGCCCCTAATCACTGCGCATAACGAGGAATAAAATGAGATCCGCAAACATCACACGTGTACAGAAACCGCAGTGCTACGAGTAATATATAGGGGGAGCCACATTGTAA
>NC_092860.1:1585028-1588763 GCF_032062135.1 Pyxicephalus adspersus
CAGAGACGATTCATATTCATGAGAACGCAGCCAATATGATCGCTAGAGACTGGTGACATCACCAATAACACTTTAATTTTGGTGACAGGGCCTCTTGAAATATCTCCCTATTAGGTTTCCCATAATTAGGATTCCTCCATTCGTGTTGCGTTTGTTCTGTTTATTTCTTTATAGAGCAATCAGTCATCTCGGTCACATTTCATCCTTTTTGTGCAGCCGAGTAAAACAAATAGAAATTCATAATTTTGTTTTTTGGAAGACACAAAGCAGATCTCCCCCAGCACCTCATTTATTATGAGCCCCCCTCAGCCCCGCGTCCCTTTTTACTGCAGATCAGGCATTTTATTAGGACAGGATAGACATTTTTAAATTTAAAATCTGACGTCCTCCTTCTTATTTTCCTTATCAGTAATTTTCATTCCGCCGCGCTCGCTCCTGATAGATGCGTCCTGCTCGCCACAATGGCGTTCATCAATTTTAATACAGCGGCACCTCAGACGGAGGAGTGCAGGATGACACAGCTTGGTCTGGTTCCATCATTCACAGAGAGATGACTACTGGCAGCCAACAGGCTGGTTGGTTCTGTGTGCTGGTGGTCTCAGGGTGGGTGAGTGCCAACGTTATAGGGGGTATAGAACCTGGGATAATAAATCCGGCTCCGTATATTTCTTCTCCATGTCACCTGGATGGGATTAAATGAACAATAATCCCAAACACCTGGTTACAGGTGTACTGAATGCACAGATGGAGCTTCGGGCTGGGCTTATAAATTGCAATTATGTTCCTGTTCTGCAGAGGCCATTGGTGGCGGAGGGCCCCTTTAACCTTTCCCCGATGTTGTGCAGGCAGCAGACGGCCAGGTACGGCTTTGTGTATAATTGTAAGTGACAGGAGGAGCCCCGCAGTCGCAGAACAATAGCTGTGTATAGTGGTATCTGCCACGGGAAGCCTCCAGGCCCAAATTAGTGCACAGAGACAGAGCCCCTCCGGTTTGTTCATGTTTAGACGGAAGCCAATCCAGACGTTCAATCAGCAATTGTATGATAGGTTGGGTGGTGCAGGGGATCAACTAACATTGCAGACTTGTTCCAGACGCTGACCTAGTTTCATTAGGATTCTACGCTCTGTTGGAAAATATATCAATGGAGCTCAGGGAGAAATCTGATCAATGTGAAAGATCATAAAAATACGACGCAATTTATATTTTCACTATGATATGATATGTTCATAGATGCAACAATCCAATGGAAACGTCTATTTACTCCGCAGACAATCTGAATGTAACTGCTTCCATCTGATGGCTGTTTCTGTCACATTCACCATTCTGCAATTCAGTCCTGTGTCTCCTTTTCATGCACCCAGGCGCCAGAACTCCAGGTCTCATTCTGGGGCCACGGCACTCCTGATTGGCCTAGGCAGATAAAGTTGTAGCAGCAAGTCAGCTCAGTGTTTAGGCAGAGTTAGTTAAGTTAGTGCAAAGCCCCTGCAGTTGTGATTCTACCTCCATGACCCCCAAGTGTCTTTCATGACCCCAAGAGCCTTCTCTGATCTTCTTTGCTTCATTCTCCTATGACCCTCACTGTGACCCCATGGCTCCAAGGTCCTCTTCTGACCACTGTGACCTCAGGTGTTTCCATGTGACCTCTGGGACTTTGAGTGTCTCTCACAACCCGAAGAACCATCTCTGATTTACTTGGCTTCAAGTGCCTCCTGAGTCCCCGAGTTTCTATGTGCCCCCTGTGACTTCTGGGACTTTGAGTGTCTCCCATGGTCCCAAGTACGTTTTCTAAACTCCTTTGCTTCAAGTGTCCCCTGTGACCCTAAGATTCTCTCATGACCTCCAAGCATCTCCTGTGACCCCCATGGCTCCAAGGTCCTCTTCTGACCATTGTGACCTCAGGTGTTTCCATGTGACCTCTGTGATTTTGAGCGTCTCTCAAGACCCGAAAAGCCTTCCCTGATTACCTTGGCTTCAAGTGCCTCCTGAGTCCCTGAGTTTCTATGTGCCCCCTGTGACCTCTGGGACTTTGAGTGTCTCCCATGGTCCCAAGAGCCTTTTCTGAACTCCTTTGCTTCACCTGTCTCCTGTGACCCTGAGATTCTCCTATCACCCCCAAGTATCTCCTATAACCCTATGGCTCCAAGGTCCTCTTCTGACCACTCTGACCTCAGGTGTTCCCCACATACCTTTCTGCCTGCCCCTCATTATGTCTGCTCACACTCCATCCTGATTTTTGGCTTGTCCCCTAAATCCTAAATAAATCATCCTAGTACCTCATTGTTATGTTGTGTCTCCAAACTGCAACCTGGGAGTCACCTGCAATGAAACCCATGACCCCTTGCAAGGTGTTTTGGTGAATACCGGCCGATCCTTAGATTCTGCACCTCGGCCACACCATGCAAACCTACAGCCTGGACAAAGCTCCTAGGACAGATTCAGACCCCGGTGTGTCACAATGTCTATGATGATTAAGGTTCTCCAATGAGGATCAGCTGATTATTTTGGTGATTTCACATTTGTGGATTGGGCACCAAATTTGTTTCCTTTGAAGTGTTGTGTTGCCGCGTGCTGTGGCTTTGTTTATCAACCAAACCATGTGATCGCCCGAGATGTATTGGAAATATCATGATAAGAAAATAGTTCCCTTCATCCTTTCTCTCCACCCAACTATAAAAATGTTCCATGAATAATTTATTAGATGCAGGGCTCTGATGTTTCATGTTTATCTTGTGTAGTTGGTTGTCATGCTGGCTTGCTGCATTCTTACCTTCTGATTGGGAAAATAAAGGAAAAACTCCCCTTGTTCCCAATGAAGCCAATAAAGAGAAATGTTCAGGTTGTAGAATCATGCAAACAGAGGATGCAGTGCTGCCAAAAGCCATGAAAATCCTGCTGCATGTGGCTAATATTGATCCTAATTAGGCAAAGTTATGCCCCTGATTGGCAAAATGATAGATCAGGGCGATCAGCTCCTTGGAAGAATAATAATCTGTGCACAAAAACTCCCAATTCCTTCTATGATCTCACTGATGATTGAAGATGATAGCTTCTCAATAATAATGATTGGCACAAACCATGTGACCAGCCCTGTAGTTGGGGAAGAAGAATCTCTGTACAATAAAAGTAAAATGATTGAATAATGCTGAGATTACAATTGCTGGAAATTCAGTTATAAATGTGCAGTGTGAAATTTAATGACAGGTTCACTTTATCTCTTCCTGATCAGAACAGTATTACAATATAATTTATACCGGTACTTGGATATGACAAAATATTTTACAAAAGCAACTTTGCCACACTGACATCTTCATCATCATGAGACCTCAATCCGTCCGATTCCATTCTCACACTAATTTTTATAAATGCCGGGGCTCACGCTAGACCCATCCTGGAATCAATACTAAAGAAGTTGTTACTCCCAAATGCTCATTATAAAAATCTTTACCAAACAGAAGTTATTTTTCAACTTATTCCCTCTACTAATATAATTCTGACACATTCTGAGTGATTGGGAAACTGAGGGAAATGTGAGAACCCAAGGAACCAGCAGGACGGCTTCTGGCTTATGTTACCCTGAAAATACTGAAACAATGGCAGATCACAGCCGAGGACATTAAAACCTCACTAAGAAAATTCTGGAGAAGAGCATTTTGTCTTCATTCATTGATGGATCACTAAAAGATTGGCAAAGTCCAGTCACACTATTATACATGTATATAGCTCTGACATATACT
>NC_092860.1:1589158-1614678 GCF_032062135.1 Pyxicephalus adspersus
ATCAGTCTCTGTACAGAGGAGCTGACACTCTAATGTCCCCCACACTCACACACTATTATTATACATTTATATAGCTCTGACATATATTACAGCGCTGTACAGAGAACAATGCGCCGGTCCCATCAGTCTCTGTACAGAGGAGCTGACACTCTAATGTCCCCCCACAGTCACACACTATTGTTATACATTTATATAGCTCTGACATATACCACAGTGCTGTACAGAGATCACTGAACCAGTTCCATCAGTCTCTGTACAGAGGAGCTGACAATTTAATGTCCCCCCACAGTCACACACTAATATTATACATTTATATAGCTCTGACATATACCATAGTGCTGTACAGAGATCACTGAGCCGGTCTCATCAGTCTCTGTACAAAGGAGCTGACACTCTAATGTCCCCACACAGTCACACACTAATATTATACATTTATAGATCTCTGACATATACCATAGTGCTGTACAGAGATCACTGAGCCAGTCCTATCAGTCTCTGTACAGAGGATACATTGGAGTTGTACTCAAAGCCGCAGTCCATACAGCTTCCCTTTAGTGAAATGTCTGTGTGTGGACAGATTTGTGAGCAGTTTCTTGTAGTCGGAAGACTCTTTAACATAAAGACTCCGCTTGTTTATCCGTCGTATTATATGATTTGCTCAGTTTGTTTTCCTCTGATGTATTTTAAAGGTGGTAAACAGTTTGAAGTGTTATCTTCTAATGAGAGAAAATTAAAGACTTCAGACAAGAATTAAGTTTTCGAAAGATATATTACTATCATGCTCGAAAAACCAAGGTATGAAAAAACTATTTACAAATCATGAATCGTAGCGAAGTTCTATAATAAAATCACTTTCACTGCTCAATTGTCTCCATAGGCTATGAGGTCTCTCTGTGATGTCATCGGTCTCTAGTGATCGGATTGGCTGCATTCTCACGAATATGAAGCGTATCAGTGATGTCATCAGTTTCTAGTAATCGGATTGGCTGCGTTCTCATGAATTTTACGCGTCTCAGTGATGTCAATGGTCTCCAGAGAACCAATTGGCTGCTTTCAGCTATCTGGGGTGAAATAAATCACCAATAAAAAGCTTTTGTTAACTAATGTGTGTTTGATCATCTCCATCCATTCTCTATTATAAATAAATGTGCTGAGAGAAGAGACGGGAGATGTGTGAGATAATCCCTCACCATCAATCCCTGGAATTAAAGCCTTGACGGATTCTGTGTGGGTCAGCGGTTCTGTAAAGCGCGGCAGTTTTTCAATTATAATGGGAACAGAAAGTGTTCAGAGACAATTTAAAAGCGTCTTTTACAAATTACATAGAAAATGGGAGTTTTGTTTGACAGATTTGCCTTACATTAAGTAAGAAAACATCTATAAATTGGGATCTTCTGCCACTTTCCACAACAGCCTCTACGGAAATACAGCCTAATAATTGGCCGATATAACCCGGAATTTGCTGACAGGCCGTAATTTGCTTCTATGAAATCCTAAAATATATGTGGGAATGATTCGGCTCATTAACTCTTTTGTAGAACGGCGGTGCTATAGGTTACGGCACACTTCTGGCTTGTGATCTGTAGTCCGCTGGTCCCGGTGCCCATTATCCAGTAGCGACTTATGTCATGTGACTGTTTTTGGAAGATATTGCTGTGTAGGGATGGATTTGCAACCTTGAAGAAAATGAAATTTAAAGAGCTAACAGCTGCGCAGAATTTAAATGATGTATTCAGTGTCTGGATTCTGGAAGTTTAAAGGAAACCTTCTGCTGACTTTTGTATATTGCATTCTTCAAACAAAAACTTTTTATTTTAATGAACCTGGTGTGAGGTGTAGGGGGATCAGCACTTCGGAACCTCAGTGTAAACCATTTATTGGGTCTCAGATGGAAATCGGCTTCACTTCAGCAGAATAAATGAGAACAAAACAAATCAGCATTAAAAACTTAACTTAAAACTGGTCTCTGGGAGGGCATCGTGCAAGAAGGTGCACAGTTTCACAAGCATTTCCTCTAAGCAACATGGAGCTGCCCAGTTCTGCCACCTGAACGCTTGGTCCAGGAGAGGATTTTGTCCCCAAGGAGACCAATGGGTTGCACAGTTTCATAGCCATTTCCTACAAGCAACATGGAGGTGCCCAGTTATGCCACCTAGGCAGTTGGTCTAGGAGGACATTTTGTGCCCACAGAAGGCAAGGAGTTGCACGATTTCACAGGCTTTTCTTTCAAGCAACATAGAGCATCCCTGTGCTGCTTTCATCAGCTATTTTCTCCCTACAAAATTTGGACCTGGGCTGCTCCTGACTGCTCTTGAATAATACAGATATATCCATTTGTCTACCCTGAAAACCCGGCCTGCACTGCTGTGGGATACAGAGGCCCAGCCAGATTCTTCCCTCCTAACCCAGAGTCCAGGTTCTGTATAAAAACTAACCGATTGCAACCATTACTTAATAGACTTCTTCTGCAATACATAACTTTTTATTATGGGACCATGACCAAAAGCAGGAGGGAATTTATCTGCTATCCAGGACCCAATCCTGAACTCCCGCTCACTGGGAAGGGAGTTTTGTGGGTGCGTTTTTAGATGTTTAATGGAGTTTTGCTGTCAATTCCAGTCACTGGGTGACCTTGGTGGTCATGTCATTGACTTGAATGATCGAGCACTGACCTCCTAATTTTTGGAGGTTCCAAGTATCTAAGTTTCCTGCTGTAGGGAGGCAGCGATGTGTAGTTTTTGGGATTGCCATCTTATGTGGAGTGAATGCCAAACCTTAGGAATTGGCTCAGATAAAGTGAGGCCCAGGAAGCCTGTGACGAATGCGGACTAAAAAGCACGTGAAATGCTTTTAGTACCACGCATTCCAAAAAATTTGTGATCAGCGTTGGACAATCCAGAGGTACTGCGGTTCAAACTGTACAAAGAGGTGAGTTTGGGGTGCATGGCGGGGCCACTTGTGGCCACCCTGGTCGGTGGTTTGGTGGTGTCCCCATTAGGCTTAGTGCCCAAAAGGGAGGCGAATAAGTTTAGATTGATTCGCCACCTGTCCTATACGATCGGGGGTTCGGTGAATGCCGCTATTGATCCCTAACATTGCTATGTGTCCTATGCCTCATTTGATGAGGCGGTAAGATGGGTTCCAGAATTATGGAAAAGGGACGCTGTTAGCCAAGATGGACATAGAGGCGGCTTCTCGTCTGCTTCGGGTTCATCCGGAAAGCCAGTGGTGGTTGGGCTGTGCATGGGAGGGGATGTTCTTTGTGGATCGCTGTTCGGTGTCATGCTCTTTATTCAAAACTTTTAGTACTTTTTTGGAATGGGTAGTGAAAGATTTGGTGGGGGTCCCTTCGGTGCTACACAACCTCAATGACTTCCTCTGCATAGGCCACCCGGCGTCAAGTACCTGTAGCGTGTTGTTGGGCACCATGCAATATGTGGCTGACCATTTTGGGGTTCTATTAGCTCCGGAAAGGACTGAAGATCCTGTTACGGAGATGTCTATCTTAGGCATAGGGATCCATACTGTGGCGATGGAATTTCGGCTGCTGGAAGATAAATTGAGAGATTTGCAGAGGAAGGTTGTAAAGACGTTGGATCAGAAAAAGTTGCGTTTGTGGCAGCTGCATTCGCTGTTGGGCAAACTTAACTTTGCATGTAAAATCATGCTGATGGGCGGGGTCTTTGCAAGGCATTTGGCGGCAGCAACAACGAGGGTCCAGTGCCCGAATCATTTTGTGTGGCTCACCAAGGATCTGCAGGAGGACCTGCGGGTGTGGAAACGATTTTTGGAGGAATGTAATGCAGGGCGTTGTGGATGGCAGGGCCGGTAAATACACTAGATATAGATTTGTTCACTGACGCTGTGGGTTCAAAGCGGTATGGTGCATATTTTCAAAGGGTGTGGTGTGCGGGGGAGTGTCTAAACGAATGGGTGGAGTCTGGATTGATGACTAATTTAGTGTTATTGGAGTTATTCCCTATCGTTTTGTCAGTGGAACTGTGGGGTAGTAAATTGGAAAATAGGGGGATTCGCTTCCACTGTGATAATCTGGGTGTAGTACAGGCAGTGAAAAAGTGGTCGGCATCATCTGGACCAGTGATTCGATTGCCTAGGCATTTGGTCCTGCTGTGCTTACGATTTAATGTATTCCTGTGGGTGGTTCACATTCCGGGGGTGTCTTACATGGTGGTGGTGCTTTGTCTCGGTTGCAGAGGTTTCACGAGCTGGTGCCGGAGGCGGAGCAGCACGGGGTCCTTTGCCCGCCCGAGTTGTGGGAAATTGTGAAGGGGTCAAGATGTCATTGCTTAAGCAGTAGGAAAAGATGGCACATTTTGCAGTGCGTGGAGGTGAGGCCAGTCAGTGGAAGAGTTTACATATTTGTTGTTATGTTTCAAGAGTAAGATAATTGAAAAAGGGCGTCAGTGTCGGCACTGACCAGGAGAATGTCAGGTTTGGCTTTTTGGTTCAAATGTTGGGGGTTGCAAGATGTGACTAAGTCATATGTGGTGCTTAAAGGATATCTGAAGGGACGGGTGTCTGCTGTCAGCCAGTGTCCTTTGCACTGTTATGGCATTTGGCAAGGGTATGTGTGTCGGACTATAAAGTTGTGTTGTTTAGGACTGCGTTCGTCCTGGCATTTTATTGTGCATTCCACATTGGTGAATTGGTGAGTATGTCAAAATCTGGAGTTGGAGGGGTGCGGGTAGACGATGTAACATGGTCAGAGGATAAGGTGGTGGTGTATGGCCGGTACTCAAAAATTGATCAGGAGGCACGGGGTTTAAATGTGGAACTTGGTATTGTGGGGGGAGGGGTTTGCCCGGTCTGGACTGTAAAAGAGTTTTTGCAGTTGCGGCCAGCTAGGGGAGGCCCCTTGTTGATTCATGGCGATGGGTCTGCATTGCCAAGGTATCAATTTCTGGCAGTATTTAGCAAATGTTTGAGGGCAGAGGGACTGGCTGAAAGGGAGTATGTCTCACTCATTCCGAATCAGTGCAGCCACGGAGGAGGCTAGATGGGGATTGGGGAAGGAGTTGATTGAAAGGATTATTAGGTGGGAGCCGGTGATTTACAGGGTGTATGTTAGGCTGCATCTGATAGAGGTTTAGGGAAAAGGTGTGTGTGTGTGTGGGGGCGGGGGGTTGTTTATAAGGGGGTGATGCACAATTTTCTGAATTTCTGTTTTGTTTTATTTAGGAGTGGTTCCCTGTTTGACCTGGATTGTGGGACATTCCTACATCTGCTGGGGTGCTAGGCGAGTTCGACCTGAAGGACGGCAGCTGGAAATCTCCCATGAGATGGGGGTGCTTCGTTGGATTGGGGTACCAGGAATGGTATGGAGCACAGTGTTACCCGAGATTCATGGGTTTGCATGATTGGATAGGGCATCTGTAGTCATTCATGCAGGTGAAAATTATTTGAGGGTTAGGTCAATAGTAAAACTTATAAGGGACATCAATTGGGATTTCCTGCGTCTACCTACGGCCTTTCCAAATATTATAGTAGTGTGGCCTGACATAGTGCCCAGGATATGTTGGAGGCAGGCAAGGTCGGTGGTTCGGCTAAATAAGGCTAGAGCTAAGGTGAACAGGGAGGTGAGGAGGTTCATTGCAAGAAATGGAGGGATCGTGGTGGGACACCGGGAACTAGAGGCAGACCACTGCATTTGAGGGGTGATGGTGTCCATTTGAATGCGGTAGGGATTGATCTTTGGTCTTTCGGATTGCAAGAGGGGATAGAGATGGCCATGCGGGTGTGGAGGTGGGGTGTGGTGTCACACTTGCGGTGCAGTGGCGGTGTGAGGTCCTCGAGGACAGGGGGTTTGTGTAGATGGGTGTCAAAGTGATGGAGTGTGGAGAGCCATCCCTGGTATGGGGTCTCCAAACAATTGGTAATGCAGTGGTCACCAACCTTTTTGATTCCAGGGATCACTAAAATCATGGCGCCTGATGCCAGTGGAGCGGAGTGTCAATTAAAGGGGGATATACTTCCCCCATAGTGACATCATCGTGAAATAGCCCCACTCACTCTCCAATCGCAGATCTAAGCCTGCAAAGGGAGAGTGGGCAGGTGATGTCCAGGGACACAGCCCGCCTATTCCCTGCGCCTGGAACTTGTACGGAGACGTTTTGAGCGGCTGTGGATGGTGCGCGCTGCTAGCGGGGTCCTTCTCCTGACCTCGCTCGGGGGTGCACGGGCCAGAGAAGTGGACCACCAAAATATTCTCAACACCGGTTGGAGACCGCTGGGTTAATGGAGGGTTAAGTGGTGTTACCTTTGGGGTGGAGATGCGGGATTGATATCGCTCCCGAGGCTGTGGAGTGGCGCCTGGGAGCCTGATGGATATATCAATTTAAACACAGATCCAGTGTCAATGGGTCGAAGGATTTATTACCTGTCCAGGACCTGCCACATGCGAAGGAAAATGTTATAGTTAATAAAGTTTAAAGAAATAGTTATATTGTCATTTGTAATGTTTTGTGTTATTTAAAGTAAAATTGTTCATTAATAAGAAGAATGTCTCCTACATTCATATCTGTAACTCACCCTTACAGATAGTCAAAAAGATCATTGGGGTCACTTACCTGTGAATTACAAATTACTCATTGCTCAAGGAACCCCCAGCAACCTCTGAAGGAACCCTGGTAAGGAAACACTACCCTAAGGTTAACATTTTTGGGGTTATCTTTAGGATTAGGTCCAGAAAGGATGCAAAATGAAGAAAGTTTCCTAAAATCTCCTAATTTTTACCCCAATTTTAAGAAGATACAAACTCTTCACGTTGCTGTAACACATTTCTCCAATATCTGTATCCTGAACACATATCTGATGACGGGTCACATATGTACATGAATTATTCCCCCCAATTTTGCAGAATTCTGAGATGTTTTGTTTTTCTACGCCATCACATGGGACTGAAGAGCACCTGTTCTCCGCCATATTGCACCCAGCTGCCAGAATGTGCACAGCCCTGTAGAGACAGCCAGTGCTTCGGGGAAACTTCTCCAATGCCTATTAAATCAACACGGTTTGTACTTCTGCCCAGCTTGTCCTCAAAGAACTGACTAAAAAAAAAAAAAGAAATCGAGGGAAAACAGATTTTAATTACAAATCTTTTTTTGTGCACGGAAAATAACATTTCCCAGCTTTTATAATTTTCTGTCCTTTTTTTTTTTTGTTCATAACTTTCTCCCTCCGGGAATAATCCTAGTTACCGCTGCTGTTAATAATCTCATTTCTAAGTGAAAATAGGTCACCCCAGTAGGTCAGTTTAGTAATTTGCTATCAGGGCAGAGAATCCCAGGAGGAGAAGTGAGATGATTGGCACAATTATCCTGCCAATAAAAGGTTTCGGCACCCTTAATCCTCATTAAGGCCAGCAGATGGCGATCAGGAACAGCCTGGGGGCGTGACCTTATGGCTCCGCATGGGAAGTGCCGAGAATGGCTTCCAGGTTAGATTGGTAATTAATTAAAAATAAGAAATTATGTTTTTAATTATGAGATTTTTATTTTCTTTGCAAATAAACTTTCACTGTTATATTTCTGCAGATTTTTTTTTAACCATGTCACGTGCTAAAGACACTAAGGAATGCTGAAGTGCCACCCAATATACTGAATGAAAGGCCACCCAAGCATGCCTTAAAGAGAACCTGTACTCTCTTAGTTGCTCCCCATTCATCTGCATTGTTCATGGTCTCTCTGCAGCTGACCTTTCCCTATTACTGACCCACTATGCGTTGTTTTGCACTGTGTATATGGGAGGTGGCGGCCATCTTGTGGAGGCTGGGCTTTGCTTTCTTGTGTCTGATCCTCCAGGAAGGAGAACAGTGGGCAGCACCAAATCTCACTCTGGATCTTGTGATCTCAGTAAGCCAGGGCAGCAGTGCTTTAGATCAGAGGTCCCCAATACCCCGGTCAGGAGAAGGACCCCCCTTGGCCAGAGTTGTGGTCTCCGCTACTGATTGCAGGCTCAGGGCGGTGGGTGGGTTGTGTCTCGGGCTCAGAGATGGGAGAGAGGGTGGGTTCTGCCACCCCTCTTCCCCTTTAAATGACACATGGCTTCCTGCGCATGCGCAGTCTGGAGTCCGTGAATTTAGTGCTCCGCATGTGCAAAAGGTTGGGGAGAGCAGTGCCTTAGATGATCTCACACTGCAAATCTAAAGCTATGATGACGCAGAATAGGATTGTCGCTTTGTACTGCTCATCCTCCTGCACTCCCCTCTCTGATCAGAAAAGCCAAAAGAAGCAGAAAGAACCTATGCAATGTTCTAACAAGAGACATGCTGATAGGAAGAGAGAGCACAGTGACAGAGATGAGCTGATCAGCCCACTGTTTCTCCTTTCACTGCCCAATCACAGGCAGGGGATGGGACAACACTTCCTTATGCAACTGATCTGCAGCAGATCAGTAGCTGTGCTGGGTGGCAGAGCTGTGTAAATCTGGACAGATGTATGGATTTTCTGTTCGTATACTCAGCTTTGACATAAACAAACATATGAGATGACAGGCCCACTTTAAAGGTCTTGTTGTCTCTGCCTGGCCCCGGTACTGAGGTGTCAGTAATGCACACACGCTGCGGGCTGACAGATGAGATCTCAGCGTTGGGATCCCACTGACGGCCTCGGAGTCCTCTTTTTATTGAGATTGATGTTGTCCTCATTGGCTGAATACTTCGGAGTCTCCCGGAGGCTACAAGATGCAAAATGTCATTCAAAGTCAAATGCGATCAGCTAGCGCATTTCGCACCCTTATCGGCAAAAAATAACCTGAATGTTCTTCCACTGCCAGCTCCTGGCTGCAGCCGCTCTGTTATATGCAAAGCGGCTCCACAAGGGGGAATTTTCTATTGTACTTCCCTGTTTGTCATCTTATCAGCTTCCACTAAACGCATTTCACCCCTTCTGGGTCACATGTCTGAGGGCAGGTTTCATGAAAAAGGGGATCCTGCCCCATTGCTAGAACAAATCGCCCCCTTTATTCAGTCTCATGGATGACAAAACTATCGTGTTTTGGGGGTCACCTCCCTTCCTCAGGGCTTGGCACTGTTAAATGAACCACGTACCGGACTGATACTACTGCCAGGATGCTGATATTGCGATCTTTCCAATCAGCGATACATGCACCAATAACAATACAATTTTTTAAAATTAGGAATTGTATGGTGGCATTCATTAAAAATTGGTTAATGATTTGTTATTGGTTATTGACTCCGGCGTCATGACCCTTTATACCCTCAATGATCCCGCCTCTTTGTGACTGACCAATGACTTTGTATGGTATATGTATGCCCCGCCCACTTCTCATGCAGAATCAGTGCAAGGAAAGCTTCCATAGAACCATGGGAATTTCCTGAATAAGCCGCATTTCAGGGGTGCTGGGTATTCCTGCAGCACAGAGAAGCAGATCTCTGATTATTTACAGACAGATCAAGAAAATTGCGACCGCCAGCCATGAGATAATGCGGGGTATGAAATGATAGGGTGCCGCATGTAATACCACACATTGTACAATAAATATCTGCAAATAATATCTCATGGCGGAGAACCCTCTGTCTCGGTTGGCGGTGAGCGTCGGAGTTATGAGACACAGCGGGGGGCATTAGAATTTCGCAGCGCTCGCAGGAAGCGTTCCTCTGATAGTTTATAACGTATCTGCCGAATAAAAATCCCAAACAATAGAGCAGAGAATGTCGAGATAACAGAGCCCGGGCAGAAAGAATGCAGGCAGTGATATTATCCCATTGGTGATCATTAAAGAGAACCTGTCGCCTCAGTACAAACATCACAGCTGAATTCAAACCTGTTCATCAATATGCTAATATTCAGATATATGCAAATATATAAATTGTATAATGTATGTGTGAAATCATCACTGAGTCTCCTTGGCTTAGTACAGCCTTAATACATCAAGTGGGCTAACTCTTGGGAGGAGTTATGCAAATATTAAAATGTCTTCATAGGTTAATGTCATTGAAGTGGGCGGTCCTAGGCAGGCTGTATTTACATAGGTAAGGCCCACATGTGATGCTGAGCTTCCACAGTTGAAAGGGCTGAAATCCAATGAATGAAAGGGCAGGAGCCAACTCAAAGACCTGACCCAAATCCCAATAAAATGCTGTGCTAAACTGAACTCATAAAGCACCATATACCATAGAATCTGTGATTTATCTGAGACTACAGGAACATGTCTCTGCCATTACCCAATCCTTCATGAGCAGCTAAATGCTAAATACCACTCGGGGCAAAAATAACAAGAATTCTCCTGATCTGACCTACCGAGTTCCAGAAAATCCTTCACCCTAGTCCCTGGTTACCCTGGTGGGGAATCATTGTCTCCTAATACCCCTGTGGTAATAAATGATTCAAATATAATACCCCCCCCCCAGCAACCACCCAACCCAATTGCGATGATGCTGGTTCAGAGATTACTCCATCTGGTCCTAAATATCATACACAGATCAGCCCCGGCTGCAGCCCCACACCTTGTGATTGGATACAAAGTTACAGATTTTTCACTGTGGGAGAAGAGACTGAGGAAATGCTTCTTCTTGCCTGCAGCAGACTGATGAAATCATCTCAGCCTGAGTACTGACTAGAGAAGCTTGATTATGATTTTATAGAATGGAAATATGTTGTGAAGTCACTGACAGGTCCTCTTTATTCTGCCCAGGGACATTTATTCCTTCCCAACTTCCTGTTGATGGGCAGCTGATGATTGGTGTGGGAAAGGTTTGTTCTTGTTCAGTCTCAGAGGGTAAAGGGAGGAAAACAAAAGCCTCCTCACAAGGTAAATCCAATTATGTCTCCGAAGTTCCTAACAATCTGCAGCAACTTTTAATTGCTGGAAATTCAGCTGAGTCGGCATCTCCGTCCGGCTAATTGTCGGCCTATCCTTGCCGCTCTCCCTCTGGCGGCACTCTGCCTGGAATTGATATCGCTGCCTTCATTGCTTGTTAACTCGTTAGAATCACACGCCTACCCATCCCCTGTGACAACCATCGGCGGAGCTGAGGAATTGTATTTTGTGTTTTATATCATCAGCTCGAACAATAAATCCTCACAAATTATTATTGTGTTTGTGTAATTCCAAAAGTGAGGCTCAGGCTTTAATTCTGCAGCTTTTAATAAACCAATCCCTGGTGATTCTGACATGAAGGTCCTTGTTCTGGTACTTCCTGTTATAGGGTGACAACGCTGTGTCCCTGACTCTGATTTGTGCTCTTGGGTTGTCACACAGGCTTCTAATGGAGACTACAAGTGATCATTTCATTGCTCATTAGACAGGCCAAGGCTGCTGTTGTCACCATCAAGGAACTTACCTTGAGACAGGAAATGGGCCATTGGAAGCTCCCAATTTATGGAAATTTAATCCATGATCCAATATCCAGTGTCTGTGATACAACATTTCATGTCCATGATCCGCTACACCATGTCAGCAATCCGATATCCAGTGTCCATGATGCATTATCCCATGTCAATAATCTGTTATCCCATGTTCATGATCTGTAATTCCATGTCTATGACCAGTTATCCCATGTCCATGATCTGTTATCCCATGTCCATGATACAAAATTTCATGTCCATGATCCGTTACACCATGTCGGCAATCCGATATCCAGTGTCCATGATGCATTATCCCATGTACATGATCCATTATCCTCTGTCCATGATCTGTTATCCCATGTCCATGATCCGTTATTCCGTGTTTATGACCAATTATCCCTTGTCCATGATCTGTTATTCCATGTCCATGACCCGTTAACCATTGTCCATAATCCATTATCCCGTGTCCTTGATCCATTATCTTATGTCGATGACCCGTTATCCCATGTCCATGATCCGTTATACCATGTCCATGATCCGTTATACCATGTCCATGATCCGTTATACCATGTCCATGATCCGTTATACCATGTACATGACCTGTTATCTCGTGTTCATGATCCGTTATCCCATGTTTATGATCCCTTATGCCGTGTCCATGATCTGTTATCCCGTTTCCTTGATCCGTTATCTTGTATCCATGATCCATTATCTCATGTCCATAATCCAATATCTTGTGTATATGATCCGTTATCCTGTGTCCATGATCCATACTCTGTGTCCATGATCCATTTTGCCGTGTCCATGATTGGTTATCCCATGTATATGATTCGTTATCCCATGTCCATGATCCGTTATCCCGTGTCCATGATCTGGTATGCTGTGTCCATGATCCGTTATGCCATTTCCATGAACCGTTATCCCGTGTCCATGATCCGTTATCCCATGTCTATGATCCGTTATGCCGTGTACATAATCTGTTACACCGTGTCCATGATCTGTTATCCCGTATCCACGATCCCTTATCCCATGTCTATGATCCATTATCCTGTGTCCGTGATCTGTTATGCCGTGTCCATGATCCGTTATCCCATGTCCATGATCCATTATCCTGTGTCCATGACCCATTACCCCATATCCATAATCCATTATCCCGTGTCCATGATCTGTTATCCAATGTCCATGATCCATTATCCCGTGTCCATGATCTGTTATCCCATGTCCATGATCCATTATCCCATGTCCATGAGCTATTATCAATTTTCTTTTGCTGTACATTGTGACCAGTCAGGGATGTATCATTTATACAGGTCCTCTTTACTTGGCCGTAGTTCTTTGTGCATTAGCTGCAGGTGGTAATCATGGTGTGATACTCATCATTACTCTGCATTACATAATACTGACCACCCCAATCTCCTGCACCCCCCCCCCCCCCCATTATCTGACCCTCCGTCTCCTCGCTGTCCACATCCTTTGTACTCATCACATAAATTTCTCCTTCATGTTTTATTGAGCAGAATCCCAGGGCCTTAGAAATGATTGAAATTCTGAATTCTTCTTTTTTTTTATTATTGGATTTCGGAGACAAAATCAAATTAAAAACCTTCAAATACGCCAACGGTCGCCATTAATCCGCGGCTCACTGAGAGGTCGCATGGAGGTTCCTTACATTGACAATGGCCGCCCCCCCAATGTATTCCACCCGTCATCCAAATCAGATCCCAGAACACAGGGGCGGCCTTTTGTTGTGTGTTTTATGCATGGCGCATTGTTTATTTAGCGCTTCTCATTAGAATATTTATCAGGCGCCGTTGTTTGCATGTAACGCGGCTCTGGGGGGATAAAACTTGCATGAGATGCGATGATTCATCGCTGCTGATTACCAGGGCCCTCCACCCGCCACCAATCTGCACCGTCAGTTGTGCTACTTTTATGCCGGATTTTGGTTTAGGTGGCGGCTTAGATTTATAGCATACAGATCACATTGGTACTTAAAGAGGACCTGTCACACTGACAATACAGCGTGACATCATGGGTAAAGGTATGACAGGTACTCTTGGCATTGATTGAACCTCTACTGAGAGGGGTGGGCAGGCCGCCATTGCTGGCCGATTTCCGATTGCCTGGAGCTCAGAATGAACAAAGGAAATATTGAAGACAGCGGATCAGCATGAAAGCCAGGAAATTGACATTTTAGGAGGTAGCCAGTAAAGGTGGCATTCACTACCCTCCCAACAGTGCCCATTGCAGTGCATTATGCTGCAAATGATTATGCATTGTGTAATGTATTTTTTTGAATCTGCTGTCTAATGCACTGAAATGCAACAAAAAGGCTGCATGCACCATTCCAGGCAGCTCACATTTATCATTGTCAGTATGAAGGCATCGCATTAGTGCAGCGCAATAGTGATAATGGGTCCTCAGGCTTCAGTACATTTTGCAGGAATAACAGTAGAGGAAACTAATACTGAAACGGGGAGGCGAACCTTCTGTTGCAGGCTGTCCGGCTAATTTTTGAAAACAAAAAACAAAATTTTTGTGGACAATTATGGATATTGGTTGTCTTTGGTTGCAGCTGAGGGTTTCAGAAGCCCTTTTTCTACCCTGTCCTACCCTTCCACCAAAATGCGACCTTATTTTTTGAGAACATTGAATTAGATATTATGCGTTTCTTGCCCTCCCATTGTAACATTTGCCTGATTGTTACCCCTATATTGTTGTTATTGACAGGTGCTCTTTTTAATGTTGCATTTGCTATTTAGATGCAAACACATGTGTAAACTCGCAATGGCAAATGCAGTTTGACAAGAAAAGGCTGCACCTGCTCCACATGCACCTCAAGCGGAACTAAACCTCTATACTCACCTGTCCTTGTTTCCTCACAGGGTGTCCTCATCTTCTTTCTTCTCTTGCTGTAGATCAGGGGTTTTAAACTATGGCCCGCCGGCCAAATCTAGCCCTTAGGCTCCTTGTTTTTGGCCCCCCAAAAGAATTCCGAAAATTACCTACATCTGGCCCACCCGCCCGGGTTAACACCTGACATCATCATTTTCAATTCATGCAATACATAAACATTATTCCTGTACACCCATCATGTGACACAAAGCCTAGGCAATGATCACATGGTGCCTGACTACCAGGGGCATTGTGTTCGTTTAAATCTATTAGAGACTGCATAGTGTAATATTTAGACAAACTTGTGATGTGAGAGGATGAACAACACACAGGCTGCATAGATACATAGAAATTCGTCTTTTCAATCCTAAAATGTGTGTAGAGGGGTTTGTTTTTGTTAGTTTTGGATGAAGAAGTAAACTTCCTAAATTTTTTCAATAAATTTCAAGTTTGGCCCCCGACTTGGTCTAAGTTTTTAATTTCGGCCCTCTGTGTATTTCAGTTTGACACCCCTGCTGTAGATGATCTTTGGCCATGACGATTGCCTGGGTCAGGATGGGGTAACTTCTGTGCACATGTGCAGGTTCATTCCCAGCATGAGCAGGAGAAGCCAGGATTGTGCGGAGTCCTGGGGACCAAAGCTAATGGTGCACATGTGCAGCTCAACTTTTTGCCAGATACCCGGAGCGACCAGGCGGGTAGGAGAGGCAGGTAAGAGGGATTATTGCAGAACGGACATCACAATCATGGCCTGATCACGGAGTCCAAAAAGTGGAACTTATATTCTGCTTTCACTCACATTTTAACAAAAATGCTGCGTCAAAAAAAAATGCAGCGCAATGCAAAGCAGGTCAGACGCTCCTGTGCTTAGTTGTTGCTCACATATTATTACATCTGTCCATGTGTCACCACTCAGGTATTGCAATAAATGTCAGCTTGTTGAATGCATTTTGTAACAATTGTCATTTTATTTCCTGCATGCTATCGCCATTCTCCTTTTGCATTGGATGTGCTGCAATATTTGCCCATTGCCTGTTTGTTTGCCATCCCTGTTCATAGAACCAGAGAGATAATTAGAGATAAATCCCCAGCAGTCCTGTGAGTTGTAAACGGCACCATTATCACCCCAATGCATGGCTGCTATTAAACTTTCATTTGCTGCAGCACAAAAGCTGCACACAGCTGTCTTCCCCCAAAATTTTGCCATGGCTGCAAGAGATGGTTTGGGGATCATTGTGGAAACAATAATGAGATCATTTTATTCACACAGAATTCATCAACATTGGGAATTGATAGGTTGTTTTTGTTACAATTTTGAAGAAGATGCAATTGGTAATCTTGCGACGATATAAAATCACCCTGTGCACCCCCAATTCTGAGGATTCCATATTGATGGCACCAGAGACATTTGTGGCGGTTGCTCTTTAAACGAATCGGTGATAAAATGCGGAATATTACATGTGACAGCTTATCCTCGAGGGCTGCAATTTCCTTTGCCGGCTCCAGCTTCGTTTAGAGTCCCCCAGGGCGCAGCTTCTATGCTAACGGGTAAAATCTCTGCGAATCTGTACGCCGGCTGAATCTGGATATTAATGTTTGTTGGGGATCTTTGAAGTTGTCGGTTTGAAGGGAGCAGCCAGGAAACTCGGCTGAAGTTTGAAATAAGTTTCACCAAATTGAAACGGAACTTTATAACAAATACAGACGCGGACTCGTCGCATTCTGGGTCTGTTTAATTAGAGCCACCGGGGAAATGCAGGCGAGATCGCTGGAAATTCATTTGATGGCAAAGTGTGGAAAAAGAAGGATAGGAACAGCCAACTCCGGCCAGATGAGACCGAGTGCTGCCTGGAGGTCTTATAATATTGCAACGCACCAATCAGGGAGTCAGTTTGGAGAAAATTAGTCCCCAAAAAAGGGTTACGAATGTCAAAAACTGAAAAATCGTCTTTGTTTTATGTCCAAATGATCCATTCCATCCTCCTGTGTTCAATGAGTCCCCATTTATCTTTTATATCCCAGGTAGAGAGCTTCATATCCCTAATGTCTGTGGCTACAATTCATGCTCCTATCAGAATATCTTCATTTGTAGCCACCTCATTGTGCTGCACAGAGCTGAGACTACAGGTGTGACCCCCTCCCCATCCATTATACACAATGCAGGGAATCATGGGACCCAGAGTTATGGTGTGGGCAGGAAGCTGACATTGCAGCCACTCTGCTGCCCTCTAGTGTTTAGCCAGATATACAGTAAATGTTATATGGCTGTAAACTGATTGCTCCTTATGATTTCCTAATGTGAGGGCTGTGACTTTGAATCTCATTTTATTAAAACTTAAAAAAAGTGTTTTCAGCGTCGTTTTTTCTCTGTTTACTTTTATTAACCCCCCTAGTGGCAATCCCGAGTCACACTCGGGGTCACTAAAAACATTTAAAAAAACACTTACCTTGTTCTGCTGGTCCCCACAGGTCCTCGGGACACATCTTCCTCTGATCTCCACCGGTGACGCCGGGTCATGCGTCAGTGCGGGTGGAAGGAGTGGTGGAAAATTTAATTCATTTTGTATTGGATTCAATACAAAACACCTGTATTAAGTCCAATGCAAAGAAATCTTTATATAATATATATATATAATACAAGCTACTGTACAGTTATATTACATGTTTAACTATTTTTTAATACTATTTAACAGATTTTTGTGTTTTTTTATTTAAAGTTTATTATTAAATTTAATAAATATTGGACATATTTCAGTGAGTTATACCTAAGAATTTTAGGCCTACAATGAAAAATAAATTTCCATACAAAAAAAATAACACTTTTTGCTTGGAAATACAGAGAGAATTAGAATGCTAGGGGGGTAATGAAAATCCAAATGTTTAAACAATACGAGACTTGATTTCCATGGCCTCCTAACCCTCTGTGGTTTTAGATTTACAGGTTCTTGAAGTACCCATGACGTTGATGTTTTTTAATCTGGAGACAGAAAATGTGCTATCTGCAGAAATTGATGTTACAAAAATGATCTCACTGTCCCTGAGAGCATTTCAGCTCTATGCAATTGAAAGTCATATTTGAGCCCATGCAGTGAAATGCCTTCCATGCACACCACCAGTGTTCCTCAGATTTGTCTACCAATATATGAAACTTGGATTAAGGTTAGGAGTTGTGTTCTGGGTAGGTTGGCACTAGGCAGCAGGGGTTCAGTTTAGGTACCAGGTGGGATGGGGAGGGGTTCAGTTTTGGTGGGTAAAGTTAGCCATGGAGCAAGGGGGGTTCAGTTCATGTAATGGACAGAGTGGGGGGGGGAGTAAAGTTAGGCACCTGGAAGGAAGTTATTGGAGTTAGGCACCAGGCAGAGTTGGGGGGTGGTTCAGTTTAGGCAACAAGTGGCACCGGTTAAGGATAAGCACCAGGCGGGGGGAGGTCAGGCACCTGGAAGGAAGAGATTAAGGTTATACACAAGGCAGAGGTGGGGAGGGGTTTGGTTTAGACACCTGGAAGTAGAGGCTCAATTTGGGAACCAGCAGGGGGGGGGGTTCAGTTTTGGCACCGGGAGGGGCAGGTTATCTTTAGGCACCTGGAAGAAAAGGGTTAAGGTTTGGCACCAAGTAGTTCAGTTTGGGGTAACAATTGGCAGCACTCTGGGATTTCAGCACTGGAGGCAGCTGAATCTGATGAACAGCGGCAATGCTGACGAGAGAACATTTGCCGGTAATCGACATTTGGCTAATTATTTTTTTTGATTCTGCGCTCTATTCGGAGGACACTTCTGTTTCATTATCTGTAATTGGACTTTGCTGGAGAGAAAAGATGGAAGAGATGAGACACATTTTGGCACCGGCGGCCTACATACTCGGGCTGCACATATGACAATGGTTTTGCGCCACTCGCACAAGCTTGACGATTTATTTTCCTGCTGCGGTCAAGCTAGAGCCAAACTGCCCAGCAAATGTGTTTAGCACAGACAGCCACACAGAGCAACCCCCCTCCGGAGCCGGGCCATGGTGCATGAGGCCAAAGTACAAGCTATGGACAGAAATGGGTAAACTATCAGAGTTTTCAAACGACATGCCAAGTGTGTTCCCATGCCAGGCACTGCGCCCACGCACGCTGCCGCAATCCCTACGTTATATGTGTTATGTCGGATTTCCTGCAGCTGCTGTTCTATATAAACACACATTGCAAAAACCCTCACTGCGGAATGAGGGTTGAGGTGGGCTGTTTGCAGGATCGCAGGGGGAAGGGTTAGGGGTCTGCAAGGGGTGATTAATTTTTGGGAAATTTATTGTATACAATTAAGCTCCTACTTTTGCCTTCCACCTCATCAACATGCTTATGATATCATTATATAACAGATATTTATTTTCCTATCCAAATGTGATGCGGAGCCTCCATGGAAGGGGCCGACCAGGGACAGTCAGGTTGTCAGGACAGTCAGTCATAACTCATTCTTCTTGTGCGGCTTCTTCACACCCTAAACTAAGCTCTGCTGCACGGGGTTGATACCAAGTCACCATCAAGTTATTACATTGCTTGCATTTAAAAACTTTATTTTTTGCATTTCATGCACACCCAGAGTTCAGCTCCAGGCACCCTCCTGGCCTTCTTTCTCTCTTTGTCACTTTATACACAGCAAACTTTTTTTTAATCCGTTGTTGTCCGTTCCCCCTGAGCCTCGTCCTCTACTACATCACAGCAGGCCAAAATCCAAAATAAAAAAATATAAAAGATTTGATATAAAAAGCCAGCACCTGACCTCGGCCATGGAGCATTTGGGAGGATCAGGAGGCTGAGGCCAGGTATTACATGTTCTGCTCCTGCACAGGAATTACAGCGTTTCTGTCTCTTCTGGACGTCGGCGGCCTCACAGGAGGGCGGAATTACTGTAATCCTTTGTCAAAGACTTTTCATAACAGAAACAAAATTACAGCCGTAAAAGCCGCAAAGACGAAGAATCTTTTGTAGAACACTTTGCCACTGACAAATTTCTCACCTGAGTTTGAAGGCGTCCTTGAAAAGTGGGCAGATCCGTTCTTTGTTCATCAACCCGAAATTCCGGGAATGTCTGCTGGGCCATATGGCCATCAGTTTAGTCATTTCTGGAATCTTCATTGTAAGTCATTTATTCTAAATATTCAAAGTCCACAGCAGTGCTGTGTGCATGGACGTGTCTTTTTGTATAACAGGAGCTTACACTCAAATTGTCGCAGGGTTCAATGGGCCCCCTGTTTATGTTCTCCCTGTGTTTGTGTGGGTTACCTCCAGGCACTTCGGTTTCCTCCAACTTCTCCAAAACATACAGGTACAGAGGCGGGCATATCAGTGTGCAACTGCACAAGGGCCCTGGACACCCCCATAAAAGATTGGCCAGTCCTATGTTCACCCTGCACCCCCCATCCCTCAGTGTCTGGCTTGCACACCTTCAGAACCCTATCCATGCAGCCCAGCTATTCACTCCTGGGCTAGGGAAGCAAAGTTCACTCCCCCGATTTGTTGCAGGTCAAGAAATTTGCCCAACAAACTTTTCATCAGTTGCTTCTTCAGGTGTGTTTAAGTTCAGGTTTTGCTTTTCTGATCACCATGGTGGGGTGTCGGAGTTGGGGCCCTGTAGTCAGTTTTGCACAGGGGTCTGCTGTTGGCTGTGTCTGCCACTGTGCAGGTTGGTTGAATGGCTTCCCCCAAATTGGCCATGGAATGTATCATTGACCCCCTTCAAGGAACAGTTATTGACATGGCTGCATAATATGATGGTGCTATATAAAATACAAGATAATAATAATAATGGGGGAGGTGGGTTCCTTGTGTCCCCCAGCTCCAGGCAAAATTTCAGAAATAGGCTGGAGGTCAGGGCAGGGGCAAATCTGATCTGAAAACAGACAAAAAGTCAGGGCAGGCGGTGGTCAGATGCAAAATCCATAGGTAGATTGAGTCACAACCAAAAATTAATCTACCCTGTTTCCCCGATTATAAGGCACTGTCTTATATTTTTTGAAATGCCAAAATATGCCCTAGGTCTTATTTTCAGGGGGATGTCTTATTTTTCCATGAAGAAGAGAGGAGACACACACAGGATCAGGTATCGGAGGATGTCTTATTCCCGGGTGAGTGCCTTATTTTAATTATTTTAGCAAAAATCGGGGGTGGCTTATTTGATAGGGATGCCTTATAATTGGGGAAACACGGTAATGTATCCCTTGGGAGTATCAGACAAGAAGAATACCAGAACCTTGGATCAGACACAAGCTGAGTGTTCTGAAGTCCATTTAAGCACTGCTAATTATGGACAGGTGTGTGCTGCAGTGCGGAACTCTAAGACTCGTTGCAGCACGCCCCCTAGCTGCAGTCTTTGGATAACACATAAAAAATGCAGCAAAGCATCAACTGCGTTATGGAAAGATGGCCACATGGAGTGCCTGCCTGACAGTTCTCTGCAAACAACTCCACCCAGAAGGGTCCCAGAAACTTGGTAACAGCATTGCACGCTTGGTGTGACTGATTTCTATCACCAGTCCGTGGACTGAACCTCACTATGGCTCAAATTCTACCCTTCCACTAATATGTCTCTAGATATTCATGGACAATACAACCCCGGGGCTCAGTTTGTTACCCCTCCACTAGGGCTCTATTAGCGTCCCCCATGCAGACAGAATAGGCGATCTAACCCATCTGGTCCACCATGCACAGGTTGTCTTGCTTCTCCTCCAGCCATTCAGACCATCTATCAACCCCACCTCACCTGTAGCAAACACGAACCCCTCATCTCTACTGAAGCAATCCAATAGAACATTGGTCACCAACCTTTGAACGTCACGGATAACAAAATTTACAGACTCTGGACCGTGCATGCGCGGGAAGCCGTATGTCACTCAGAGGGGAAGAAACTTCCCCCAGAGTGACGTCATGATGCCAGAACCCATCCCAGTCTCCCATCACAGTTCTGAGCCAGCAATGGGAGAGTGGGTGGGTTTTGTCCGGAGACATATACCCGCCCACCAGCCTGAGCCAGCAATGCATACGGGAGACATGGTCCGCGGCTCTGACCGGTGTGCCCCTCCAAGTGGGGTCCTTCTCCTGACCCAGCTGGGGTCAGCGGAACACAGGTTGGGGACTGCTGCAATAGAAGAATCCATACACATAGGTAAGTTTCCTGCCCCCTAGGGGCAATTATTGGAGTCATACTTCCCTGGGTAACCCAGACACCAACTACACACAACCTAACCCCCAGCATCACCTTGACCAGCAAAACCAACCAATACCAGAGACTTTAGGCCAAATATAAAAGAAAGCAACAAAGTGCTGCACCATCAGAACTGAAACAATTCCATGAGGGTGGAACTAAGTTTAAAAAAATTCTGCTGGGTCATCCCAGACCAGATAGATCGATTCAGGGCTGTTCACCTGCATATTGAATTTTCCCCTTGTAAGAGTGTTGCCCTGAGCTTAGTGAATGAGACGAAGCTCTGCTCACCCTAATTAATGCCGGAACAACCCATTTTTTAAGATTTCCTGGCACTTGATTGGCTATTCTTTGCAAAGCTAGGTGAAATATACTTGCAGCCAAAATCCCTTTAGTAAATCACCCCCATAGACAGACAGATGGATAAGATGGAGTTTTCCTTTAAGGCTGACAAATGCTCCGATTGAGCCGTCGCGCTGGATGTAAACAGCCATAATTGAGCATTTATAAGAACAAAAAACGCTGTCGTTTGAAGAGAGAATGCTCACAAAATGACAGATTCAGTGGTCTCATTTGCATGTCATTACCCACGATCCCTCGCGGGCGCCGCTCAAAGGCACAGTAATAGGACTGGGAATAGGAATTGGAGAAAGTGGCGCAGACCGAGCGGGAGCGCGATTGTAATTACCGTTTGGAGGGCCCTCCAGCCTGGAAAGCAATAAGTGATTGTAAACGGCTGCTCACGGGATGAGGAAGGGAACCCGAGCAATGTCAAGTGTGCAGACGATGGGAGCAATTTGAATTTTTTATCTGTGCGTCGACCACTTCATAAGAAACTCATTAGCACTCGACAGAGGACGGGAGACCTATTCAGTGACTCCGACAATGGCCAGGAGACGACAGCTGACATGCAGCTAATGCCCAGGTGGTGAGAAGTGGCTGCAAGATGAACAAATCAAGAAAATAAGCATTTCTGGGCCCGCAGCCGGGGTAGGAAGACGGCAACTCAGGCGATTGTCCTAGGCCTAGACCGTGCCATTTATTTTTCTATGTCACCGATTACCGGCTGGGGTCTCAAGTGTTCCTGGAGCAGCTTTTGTGCTGAGACCAAGCAGAATACTATCAATTTTAATAAAGTTTTTCATTTTTTCCTTTTTTTAATTTTAATTTAAAATATATTTTTTATATATATATAATTTTACAATGCACGTTTTGTTTTATGAATACAAGGTGCTCCTATGCCATATTATTATTAATAAATGCTGAGCTCTGCACAATCTGATCACCATAGGGCCATGGTGTATGTAGGGGGTGCAGAGGTGGAGTCACTCCTAATCAATCAGCTGTGTGTGTAATCTGAGCTTAAAAGATCTAAAGTCATAGACCACAGCGGAATAAGCACTCAATCACATCTGACCAATATATATATATTAATGTAAAGGTAGTCCCCGGGTTACATATGAGATAGGGATTGTAGATTTGTTCTTAAGTTGAATTTGTATGTAAGTCAGAACAGTATAATATTTTAATAAATGCAATTAGGACAGATGTTTGTCTCAACATATTATTGGGCAGCGTGGTCTCAGTTACTGTATAAAATCCTCAGTGTTAATCAAAAACAAAGCAAAAAAAAATTATCTTTATGGAGCCTAGACATTCACTTCTGGAGCAAGCCGTGCTTTGATATGCAAAAAGAAACAACTGCAGAGTTTGTCTTGGTCTTTAAAAAGTTACAATTGGCTGCAGAAAAGATCAGTCTCAGCTGTGTTTAGCAAAATTGGTATCTAGGAGTTGTCCGTATGTGGGATGTCCTTAGCCTGGGGACTACCTGTGTTACTTTATGCACTATTATCACTATTTGTGTTGTCACTACCATGGCTTAACACTAGAGGGCAGCAAAGTCAGGTCAGTGACTGATATGAAACCCGGCTCCACATCGATGATCCTGAAACCAAGGAACATTCAAAGGAATGGGGCCACAGTGGGTCCCCGCTGCCGAAGTTGTTCAGAACCCAGAAATCGGCCCAAAAAGTTATGGCGTCCGTTTACTGGGACAAAGACGGTATTCTGTTGGTGGACTACCTACCTCGGGGCTCTAGTATCACCAGACAGTATTATACTAACCTCCTGGACGAGCTGAAGGAGGCAATTAAGACAAAACGCAGTGGAAAGTTGACCAAAGGGATCCTTGTTTCTGCAGGACAATGCACCTGTGCACACGTCCAACGTTGTGGCTGCCAAATTGAACACACTGGGTTTCCAATTGGTCCACCATCCCCCCTACTCACCTGACCTGCCCCCTTCGGACTATTATCTGTTCCCGAATTTGAAGAAACACCTAAAGGAGCAACGTTTTTGACATTTTTGACGTCATAGATGCTGCTCAGAGCTGGTTTGAGGCCCAACCAAAGGACTAAAAAAGCTGCAACTACGCTGTACCAAGTGCATCAGTCCCAGGGGGAATATGTGGGGTAAATGTGTTATTTCATAACTCTGCCTCTCTGCTTTCTGGGCAAAGCCAGGAACTTCTCAGCACCCCTCGTATGTGTGTATGTTCCACCATCACTCAAAAAAGCATGGAGCCATTTCAACCAAACTTGCCATACATATGACTCAGACTTTGTCCAGCGATCTTTGTACAGCACTGTGCTATATGTCAGAGATATATTTGGGTGTATGTAAATAAATACCCAGTCAACACAGGGTAATCAGCTAGTTAATAATAAAAGGAACTTTTAGGATGATCTGCTGCCACATATTGTGATGTAAAGTTACTGACAGGTCCTCTTTATTCTGTACGGTGTCAGAGCCGCAGCCCCAGGAACGTTGGCCAAACCTCCTCCATGCCAGCGCATGGCACACAGAATGCTAACTTTTCCTGCACTGAACTTTGCTGACTGTTCTACCTCGGCGATAAAGGAACATTTGCTCAGCAGGGGATGACGCCGATAAATGAAGATTTTAGGATTAAACCCAATCATTTGCCTGATTTTACTGCTCGCTAATTATCCCATCACTTCAAAAGGTGTTTCCGCCATATGGCGAGTGATTGATTTCCAGCGGGATGGTGCAGAATCTGCGATACGTTCTGATATGCAGAAAATGCAATCCGGTGACTCATTCCCAGCAAAGACGTTTCATCTGCCTGTTATCTGTGCCATGGCGCGGCCGAGCAACGTTTAAAGGCCGTTCCGGTAATTTGCAGTAAGCTGCTTACGTGGTAACTTCAGGCAACGTGTAAAGTCAGACGGGAGATTGCAAATATCCAGAAAACACGGCAGGAGGATGAAGGAGTTTACCTTCGGCTTTATTTTCTGTGCTTTCTCGTAAGGTGATTCCAGGATTTCCCAAGGAGACTGATTTATCATTCTTGTATGGGGACGGGTTTGCTGCATCTTGTCACATGACTCCACTATATAGCAAGGGTGCAATGGAGGGAAAGTGAGCACCTGGGGGGCACAAAGTGCATGCTGGGATGTCACACACATTCTGCACATGTACAAAATGATATATCAATAGTTGGGGAGATAATAGGTATATTATATATCTGTACATAGAGATAAGGTTGTAATATGATAGATGAATGTATAGATCATGTTGTAACATGATAACAACCACCAGCCAATAGCAGAGCACGCCCCATGTAATCTGAAATCTGATTGGGTACATTAGTTCCCGCTCCATATAAGATGAACATCGAGTTCTCCCTCCCTGGCTGCAATCACATTGACACATTGGCTCAGATTTATCAAAGCTCTCAAAGACTGGGGAAGATAAACTATTATGGGTGAACCTGAGCAATCCAGCAAAAAAAATGTTTAATATTAGTTGGTAGATGTTTTCAATCCTGGACCAGATCTATTCCAGGTTTGCTGGATCACCCAGATTCTCCCATGATCGTCTAACTTTAATAAATCCAACACTTTATATTACAATACATTTACAAGGAATTAACACTTTTTATGCAGCGCACTTCTCAGGACGTTGGCCCATATCTGCATAATACCTTTCAAGTACACTAAGGCCGGGGATTCCAACCAATGGGCTTTGGGCTGTGCCAAACCAGCTGAAGACTTCTCTGAGAAAGGAAGTACCTGTGTTTTCTCTCCTGCTATTT
>NC_092860.1:1614845-1624048 GCF_032062135.1 Pyxicephalus adspersus
GGACGCTCTCCAATTATTCTGCACTTTTTTGTGTTTTTTATTGACCTCCAATCCCCCAGCTCCATCTTCTGATCCATGTAAAAATGGTGTAAAAAAAATTGGGGACCGCCGCAATAATGGACATTCACCAATCTCAATTTACACAGAACAAACCAATTAGAACAGAACGCTAAATGTCCAAAAAAATAATCAATGCTAATAATAAAAAAAACAGCAATAATTACTTTATACCCCTTGTAACTTTTTGAGAAAGTGGAACAAACCCGACCAATCCCCTATGAGAGCGAGTGTTGTGGTGCAGTTACTGATTTCTGATGCCTGGGAATTGTGAAGGTGCTACCTGTAAGGTCTTACCCATAGGCAACCATTGGAGGCAGTAGTGAGCAGTTCAGCCAAGCTTTTTCATGGGTGGGCATAGCGGGTGGGGCTTGAAATGGTGTTGTCCCAACCCCTCGTTGGAGGTCCTTATGTTATTCCTATTGAATCAATCAATAATAAAATCTTAATATGGGAAATTTGGAGCCCCCCATTGCCCATCTCCCCTTTTTGCACAGGCCTTGCAAACCTGGAAAAAGAAGAACTTTAAAGTCCTTGGTCTGCCCCTCAGAAAACTTCTTCACCTCAAATAACTAAAAACATTTCCCTATTGCAATAAATGCAACCAAACAAGAGAAGAGACATTGCCTGCAGCAGATTCCTGCAAGGCCCCAATTCTAAAAATATGACAAGTTGTGCATGGACCCCATAGCCCCACACGGACCCTGTGACACCGCTCAGCCCCTAGGCCTCTTCTGTGAATGTCCCAGCAGCACCAAACATAATATTATCATATCAGGGAAAGTTTATAAACACCGGGAATGTTTAGCTGTAATTATCTGTTCTGTGTGATTTGTGTTGGCAGAGATCCCCGGCTGAGGGATGAGCACCATCAAGGTTATACGCTCCTAGCGATCCTCCCCCCCCCCCCCCACCATGTTTGATGACTTACCGAGCGAGGGATGCGGAGATAGAAGCTCTCCTCAAATGTTCCTCTCAGCCTTCCATCATCCAGGAGCCGTCAGCTATAAAATTGATCCAGGTTTACATTTTTATGAGAGCTGGAAGAACACAAAGTCCCAGACGCCGCTTATTGTCTGCATGAGAAGATCACAGAGAGCAAAAACTCTGCGCAGAGATAATATGAGCAGAATCAGCTTCACTGAGCATCCCCGGCATGGAGCGGGGGGGGGGACCAAATCGTGTATTTCTTTAAACATACATGGGGGTTATCTCCCTAAATACTCTGCCCTGCTGGAGGACTCTGCTCCTTCCTCTATAACTCTAGCGTCTCAATGAAATATAAAATACCAAAACCAGCTTTTCTCTCACTTTTTCAGTTTCAGTGCATACATTTTCCTTGCAGTGCTTTTTTCTGCCACTAGATGTCCTCGGTCTGACAGCCAGCATCATTCAAGGCTCCTCCTCTAAGTCCCAGGCCATCCTGGACACGCCCCCAGCTTGTGATTGCGCAGTGAAAGAGAAGCGGCATAGTGATTGGATTATGTATCAGTCTGTTTTCTCCTCCTTATTAGCTCGGTGTGCTGCTTTCCGTTCAGGAGTCACAAGCTATGCTGTTTAGGGAGTACATAGGCTGGTATTAGGTAAGTTTTAAGTACTTACCTTGCTTGTATTTAATAACAATAACACAGCTGCACCTTTATGCTCCTTGGCTGCCTTGCGTTATTAAAATAACAGCAGCCTTGGCTGGATCACTATGTTGTACAATGGTGGGCGGGGCCCTGTAATGCGCCTGTGCCTGCAGGGGGCGCCAAATCCTGGAGACGTCATCGAGATGGTCACGTGATTGTGTGGCGGGAAAGGCGCACACTGTCTTGGGAGCTCCAGGCGCGGGCACCTGGGGGAGCCGAGACAGCCAATTCCGCTGCCAGGTCGATATTTAACGTAAAGAACGAATCGGACGGGTCTGAGGCCTGGTCCTTTACTGAATTAAGTGAGGTGGCTGTACCTTCCATGCCTCCTCAGACCTCCAATGTGTGATTTATCACTCCATTATCTGGGATTTTACCCCATGGGGGTGGGGGGGCATTTATACAGGGGGGTGGATTAAATGGTCATCTGGTGGTCTCCTCAGTAACCAAGATATAGGAAGCCACACCCAACTTTCAATGGTGCCGTCCTATAGGGATCTCCATGGTGATGATTGGTATTATCTAGTGTTTATATAGCGCTAACATAGTCAGTGGCCATCCCTATAGGAATATAAAGCTGATCACCTTTTCTTCACCAATCCCGGCCTTCATCCAAAGGCATCCCAATTAAAGTGATTGGTTCATGTATGGCACTTCCATATAAGTAAAACAGTTCCTCCAATCAGATCTGCATCATTGAAAGTGGTTGGTCTGTGTGCGCCACTTCCAAATAAGGAAACCAGTTCCTCCAATCAGATCAATTTTGATGACAGTCATTGGTCCATGTTTGCCACATCCATATATGGAAATCAGTTCCTCCAATCAGATCAACTTGATCGTCTCTTTTCCAACAATCCCTACTTTCCAGAGGAATCCAAAAGAAGTGATTGGTTCTTGTAAGCCACTTCCAAATATGGCAATCACTTCCTCCAATCAGATCAATTTTGTCATTAACCACCACTTTATTATCACTTTGTATATCTATAGCGCCGACTTAGACAGCGGGGATCCCCAAGGAAAAAATATCCCCCAATCCAGGGGTGCAATCCCCCATAAATACCCAACGCGTTTCGCACTGAGGTGCCGCTGGAGGAATTCTCCAGAAACTTTCCCTTTTCCCATTTTATCCTTTTCATCCCTGATTCCCTCCACACTCCTTTTTGATAATTGAATGCACATTCACCCGGGGAGGTGGAGGCCGCCGGGCTCTTTGGTTTGGCTCTCTGTAACAGAACATTGGCGTTTGATTGTCAGAACATGTCAGGGCTCCGACCCCACGCTGCTCTATTGATCTCTCAACAAAGCCACCAGCGAAATGCCGAACACCGACCACCAATCAGCTCGCTCCGCCCGGCATTATATTCAGCGGCTCCAATGACCGGCTTTTGCTTTCTAGGTTTTGTTTGGCTCTGAAAGGTTTTTCAGTGATCGCCAATGACATCAAAAAGTCCAACCAACCATTTCTGTTAAAGAGGAAATCCTCTAACTACTAGATTGTAAGCTCTTCGGGGCAGGGTCCTCTCCTCCTGTATCACTGTCTGTATTAGTCTGTCATTTGCAATCCCTATTTATTTTTTTTTCACACCAATCGCCTTTTTTGCGGCAGTCTCGATAGTTCAAAAGCTGCAGCTGCATAAAAAAAAAATTGATTGTTTCTAAATAAGACAGTCCTGCCCTCAAATCAGAAAAATGGAGCCTATGGTTATTAATGAATTATTTGATCAAATAATCGATCGTGTGTGGATGCCGTTTTACCACCGTTTATAACAAACCCCGCACCACAGTTACTATCTCTTCGCCCCACATAGCCGGCACCTTTTATTTTCTTGCCTCGGAGTTCTGATCCTAAAATTCTCCGCTTCCTCCCCCATTATCCAATATTTTATTGATGGAAATTGTGAAATGCCAGCAAGCTCTCATTACCGGCAGGAAGATCTCCGTGAGTCAGGCGTCAAGATGTGAGGGCGCCGTAGAGGAGAACCTGTCCTGTTCTGTTCCCATATCACCCCCAGAATAAAAGGTGGGGGAATAATCAGACAAATGCGTCAGAATTTGACGGGGACGCGGGGTGCTAGGTAACGTGAGTGACACAGACCGAGGTGTCACTGGGAGCTCTTAGCTGGAAGAATTATTAAATTGGCGAATAATGAGAATCTCTGAAAGAAATCTGACAGCGCTGGAACTAAAAATCACCCCCTTCATCTGCGGGGTCATCGGACTGATTTCCTCTATGGCCACCTGACCAATGGGGTGACAACACTCACTCAACTATTCCAAGAAGGGGCAGCGTTGTCACCCTGGTCACCCCCCCACTCTATTGAATCTGGATCTCCCCCCTCCCTGGGACCTTCTGCTTGTGGCTGCCCAGGCCCCTTATTGGCCCCAAACACACAGGACGGGTCTGGGAGATGCCGGGGCATTGGTCATCAAACATGGCCGCATCTGAAAAATTCTGCACTCCGGATTTCTGATTTTACCTAAATGCTTCCCTATTGGCCTGGCACTGTCACTGCATCCGGGGAGCACAACATTCACTGGGGGCAATTTCAGGCTGTGAGTTGTCACCTTACAAGGGTACATTCACTTAGCTCAGTGAATGCGATAATAATTCACTACTCAGACGTTACCCAATCACGTGCAAGTAACACAGAATTTACCTGTTTTATGATTGGATGGTTGACGTCAGCATTTACTAAGTGAATAATCCTTTGCACAGTGACAGCTCACTTTTCATTCTGATCTGGTGGACAGGCAGTGGTCCTGATTTATTATAGCTCTCCAAGACTGGAGACCTATGTAGGTGATAGAACAATTCAGGATATTTACCAAATACCGATACGCCATATTATAATACAGGATTCCCCCAAAAATGTTTTCATGCCAGGTAGGAAGAAGCTGCAGGTGGGTGGCAGCCCCGGTATTGTGATCCAAGCAAACAGCCGGATGGTCGCTGAAAAGTGCGGGGTGGTCTTTATTCCTATCACATGGGGGAAGGGGGTTAGGAGTGCAGGAAGATTCTATCATTTTATGGTCGCATTGTTTTCGGTTATTACAACAAGGACACTAAATTTCTGCTTAGATCAGCAGGTTATTTACTGTCCATATAATTCTGCATGGCTTCTGCTTGCATTGGACAACATGAGCGCGTCTCCTGCTGGGCGCCCCCTGCTGCCACCACCCATACAGCACCTGGCATTTGCCCTTCTGGGCTGTTGTGGCCATCAGACCTTTCTAATGCCCCTATCTGACACAATGAAGCCAAGGATGAGTTTCGGGAAGCTTCCCCTGACTGTACAATGGGGGTGTTTGCTGCACACAGCGCTCCCATGCAAGATGTACATTTTGGGTTCAATCTGTTGGGTTCAATCTACCTATATACTGTATGCAAATTAATATAAAATTCCATGAACCAATCAGATTCCAGCTGGATGGTGCTCATTTTCTTGTTCTATGCATCCTCCTAAACTCCTAAAAAATGGGAAATTTTAGAATCTGCTAAAAGAAGTTGATTGGTACTTTTTCAGGAAATAATAATAAAAACTTAAATATCACTTGTTCCATGCAAACACTAAAATATTATCTGTAAAGGGAAAGTATTTATAGGGAGGTCACAAATGGAGATAAACAGATCATTGCCGAGTTTTCCCGAAAAGTGTTTGTGATAAAAATGTTACTTTTCACCATGCTTGGTTGTTGGAGGTGAATTAAATAAATGTGCCCCCCATCCCAAACCAAACCCAATCTGCTACCAATATGTACTGAGGGGAGCATGGGGGGAGCGTAACCTAATATTATCTATAGACTCATCGTCCTTTATATCCCATTTATATCCCAGGACTCCCATCACCAGCTTTCCTTTGCTTTGACAGAGAGAAAAGAGATCAGGAATCAGAGAGGGAAAAAGAAAAATAACTTGGAGCAAGAAAGAGAATGAAAAGAAAAGAGGTGAGAGAAGGGAAACAAGACAAGGATATAATATAAGGATAATAATATAAGAGAACGAGGGGGAGGAAATAAGGAAGAAGAGAAGAGAAAAGAGAGAAATGAATCAGGGCAGATATAGAGGAGAGAGAAAACAATAAGAGAGAAGGGGGGCAAAATAGAGAGAGGAAAGAGAAAGGAAAAGGTGAGAGAGATGAGAGATGAAGAAACAGGGAGGAAAAAGAGAATTATGAACAAGAAGAGAGAGGAGAGAAAATGAAAAGGAGAGAAGGGAAACAAGCCAGGGATAGAAGAGAGAGAGAATAATATTAGAGAGGGGGGGCAAGAAAGCAAGAAAATGGAAGAGAATGCGAAGGATCGATAGAGAGGAGAAAAAAAGGAAAGAGAATGGAGAGCAAGAAAGCAAGAGAATGGAAAGGAGAGAAGTGAGAAAGGCGGAAAAGACAGAGATGGGAGAGAGAGGAAATAATATAAGAGAAGGGGGACACAAAGAAAAAGGAAAGAGAAGAGACAAAGAGGAGAGAAGTTTGGGGGAGAGAATGACAGATGGCAGAGACAGCCAGGAAAGAATAAAAGTGGCAAATTAGAGAAATAAAATGTCTGGTGATATCAGATAAATTTGTGTGAATTAGTCCAAGCAAAGCTGTCACAGTCCTGGGTGATCGTATAGCGAGAGGTGATTTCTGATGTGGGGGGGGAGGGGTTGTTACAATATTGCCCCCACACATCTTTGGCATTGCACCCTGGCACTGGCACCCACTTGGATTTATCATGTTGGCACATTTTGCAATGCTTGTTATGTTTCACAGCTTGTTCTGTAGGAATTTTAGATGGAAATGGTGTTCGGGGTTCGCTAGTAATAAAATATCGGTGGATTCGGTTAGTGCTGTCGGGGTGTTAATGTGGTTAGGAAGCCTGGAAGGCACAACAAGCTTCTCTTTGACTGATGACTCCAAGTCCTCCATTTATATTAAAGGATAGAAGTCAGGTCTGGAGAGGAGTCATTTATTGCCCCGATGATTGTATGGGGCCCAATTCCCTCCCGGCTTTTAATTGGATTTTGGAGAGGAATTCTGGGAAGAACATGGAACCGGGATGTCCTTTTATTCCAATTATACCTGCAGGGCCCATTCAGCCCCCACTGAGGAATCTCGTGACATCACACATAGCAGCACAGTGCTGTGTACTTTGTACCATTTTATATTTAAAACATTTTTTTAGAAACAAAACAGAAATACACTAATTTGTATTGTGTATTATTGTACTGCTCACTGCAACACCGATCCCCACATGGGGCAAGATCAATGACAAAATAAAATTTTGGGGTCCCAGAACAATGACACACTGACACTTGGGGGTCCTAGAAGAATGACATGCAGACATTTAGGGGTCCTAATGCCACACTGACACCTGAGGGTCTCAAACAATGGCACACTGACACTTGGGGGTCCTTGAAAACACTGACACTTGGGCTTCCCAGGAGCCCACATAATGGGGCCCCTTCCATGCCCGGGCCCTATAGCACCTCATAAAAAAGTATGGTTGAAGCTCTTTTGTGACTTTGCCTGGAGATTTGAATAGTTCTGATTTTTCTATTGGTGCCAATGATTTTAGGTGAAAGTTGCGCAGATTTACAACGTTTTCCCAGCATACCCCCCTTTCATACACAATAGACAAATATAGGAGATTCACCCATTATGGGTGTTTTTCCACACGGCATCATTGTCAGGCTTCATCCCTCACATCTGTCTTATAACAGAGATCATCATAAAAGAAGAGCCAGCGGCTGATGCGTCAAAAACTTTGCGGTGACCCACTAAGTCTCTGCACCGCTCAGCAAATTCAAAGGATTCAATAAATAAAAGCAACCAATTGGCCATCATTGTGTAACTAGAAGCAGCTGGAAATATCACAATATAATAGGAATAGCGAGAGTTATCTCATCCTGGCCAATCACGGTGGCTGAAGATCAGAACGAGGAAGACATCAAGAAGACGAAGTTCCCCTTTAACAAGGAATTTAATGGTTAAATAAACAGGAGACGTTTTATTAAAAGTTGCACATAAAATCGTTTGTTACATTTTCTGCGAGATATTACTGGTTGGGGTGATCTTTATTTAACCCTTACATTTCCTCTCCCTGTGGTCTTCCCATACCCCCCAGTTTTTCGTCCCCAAAACATCTGAAAGTCCTTCTGACCACGCAGGTGAAGTTTCTGATTTCCGAGAGATTCATAAAATGGAATTCACTGAAGCGGGAAGGTTTTTTCTTTTGTTCAATGTTCATTTTTGAACTTTCTTCTTCCTCATGGGTTAATCTTCTATTCCTGTGATGTCCTTGGAGAAGTACGGGAGAGAGTTTTATATGAAGAGTCAGAAAGATTTACAGCACGTCGGTGGCGGTGAAGGATGGGCGATGAGATGCGTCTTCTGTCCTCGCTATGGGTAGACAAGGCTGAGGTTTGGCCCTCGATGTGCTGCACTCGGTTGAGATTCTTTAGCCATCTCCCATCAGATCCGTCCACCTTGGTACCAATTCCATCCAATCCAAACTTCCTGGCTGGCTAAGGACTGCGGACGGCTCCTTAAAACCCGGGAGCGGCACGGATAATCCAGCTCTCGCTGCGATCTCTTCTCCTTCGAGAGCCACATAATCTCTTTATATAAGCAGGTCATCCATCCCGGGGCCTCGGCTCAGACATTGTAATTACAGAGCCTGCGCTCCAACATTAGTAATAAGAAACGTTCTTCCTTCTTCCTGCGGTCCGACCGAATGAATGTCATCCACAAGAATAACGGACAGTGGCGTGCAAAACATCAGCTTGTTTGTGTGAGGGCGGACAATGTACTGCGGCTTCTGTACTTCTTACCACCGCCTCAGAATAGCAGTTAATGAAGGCGGCTAATTCATTATGATTTATTATCTTTAATATTTGGTAAATACACAATAATATATCAGAGTAACCATGATCAGATACACAGGTCAACAAAAAATGAGTTTTAATAATCATCAGAAATCACAGCAAATTTTTCTAAATTAGTTGTTCAAGCAGATTTCAGATCTGTGTTCAGTTTTTCCCCAACACGTACAGTTCCTGAGTTATGAGTACTATTATAGTTAACATTGTACGTGCATGTATTTTGTACTAAAACGTAAGCACCATTGAAGTGAATGTTAATACATCTCAGTGTGAAGTAAAATAACACTGTGGTATCGATCTACGGAACAGTGTCAGTCAGGTACCATTGTTTCTTCAGAAATGCCTAAAGTATGATTTTCTTGTGTACTCTATGGCCCTGATTTATTAAAGTTCTCCAAGGCTGGAGAGAATACACTTTCATCAGTGAACCTGGGTGATCCAGCAATCCTAAAATGCATCTGGTCCAGGATTGAAAACATTTGTTAACAAATAGCTATGACTTTTAGGAAATGTATTCCAGGTTTGCTGGATTACCCAGCTTTACTGATGAAGCTCCAGCCTTGGAGAGCTTTAAAAAATCAGGGCCTTTGTCTGGATTCTACATCTTCCAGCAATAGTCAGCCATCATACTTTCATTCCAGAAACCTTGGTAG
>NC_092860.1:1624687-1625285 GCF_032062135.1 Pyxicephalus adspersus
CCACAGATGTTCCACTGGTGTGTTTTATACTGGATTACTTCAAGTAGTAACTTCATGTTGTCATAGGACTCCTTTAGGTTAATGGAATGGGCAATCGGTAAACTTGGTTTGGAATTACCATTATGCGGTAAGACTGCTTTAAGCTTCTTTTAGAGAAATCAATGAAGATACGCCATTCAGGTGGAACATACTCTTGTGACAAACTGTTAAAGCGTGCATTTATATCATGACAGTAGCACAGTGAGCCATCACTAGTGAAGAACGTTGTCAAGTTATGATTTGGTTTTCTGTAGTGAGTTACATTTGCACCCTTTGCAGCAAGTGCTTCTGTTTAAGGCTTGAAGCAAGAAGTTCTGCTTTGTCTTTGGAGAGATTTAGATCACGAAGGAGATCATTCAGCTCTGCTTGTGTAAAGGTCTCTGGCTCTGAATCTTCATCGGTCAAGTAGTCGGGATCAGATGCTCCTGAGTTGCCAGCCCAGAGAATCTTTTTTTTTTTTTTTTTTGGCTTTATGAGGGCAACAAATTCTCGGTTTATTACTCCAGATTTAGCTTTAAAGTTTGGACAGTTAGCATCTCCTTTCTATCAGTCATTTCTT
>NC_092860.1:1627607-1629800 GCF_032062135.1 Pyxicephalus adspersus
GTTTGATGGATTATTGTGAATTATTACCCTGCAAAGGGTTATTCATTTATTAAATGTAGTGATTGTTCACTTCGCAGCTGAGATTCCTGAACCTGTAAAGGATTGCCAGAGGAGAATGAATAGAATCCTTTTCTTCAGCAGAATTCTTACTACATCTACTTCCCTTCTACCCCATGCAGACCCCTTACATGGCACCTACCACACTGTGCGCCCCGGATTATCCTCCCCCTATTCTTTTGAAGAACCAGCTTATACTCTTTAAGCTCCTGCAACTCAAACTTTTGTGCTGCCAACCTACCGTCAAGAGCAGATAATTACTTATAAAGCCATGATTTCTGTTCAGCACTCATCCCCACCCTGGCAAGAGATTCCAAGTCTCTGCGGAGAGACCCCACATCCCAGCAGGGAAACAATGCGTATGTGTCAGAAGACTCAACATCTGGGCCAGGAGACTCCACGTCCCAGTAGAGAAGCTCCACGTGGCTACCAAGGGACTCCACATGCCAGCAAAGAGAATCCAAGTCTGGTAGAGAAACTCTGCATGATGACATTTGCAATTTTTACAAGGGGAATGGTAAGTTGCACCATATCTACAAGGGTCACCATTTAAAGGATGAACAGGGCAAACTTGCGTGTCCCATCCTAAGGATCTACCGCTGCCCATTATGTGGGGCAACTGAAGACACAGCGCACACCCTGGGATACTGCCCACTCAACAAGCAGAAGTACTGTACAAGAATATGGCCAGGCCGCATTTCAGCTTGGCGTAGATTGAACCACTGAAGATAAAAGTTCTGCAGCTGATGGAAACTTAACTTTGTTCTGATGCTGTTCTGTGCAACACCAATGAACTTGCTTCTCCGCCTCGAAGGATGAAGGCCGACAATGACATCTGCAGACATTCAGGACTGATTCAGGACCTAAAGTTCTTCTATTGACTGTTCTATGATTGGCTCTTCCTGAATAGCAATCATGTTCTGATAGATCAATGACTTTCCCATTTTCCTCACCTCAGCTGGATCAATGTTTCTACACAAAAGCTTTTTCTTCTTGATGCTGTTTTCAATAAATAACATTTTTCCATAATAATTTTCGACGATCGTTTTGTAATTAATATTTTCTTATATAATCAATTTGCACCAATTAAACTCCATGGAAGGGCAGCAAAGAGCTCAAAACCGCCATCAAAACCTTCAATCTAAACATCACCCAAAGCCCAATGAGACCCCCATCACCGATCCCTAAGAGGAGTCCAGAAATCACCCAGAGCCCCATATATATAAATGGCTGCAAATGTAGAAATTTGTCTACCCACAATTTCTCACTTCAATGCTTCATGTGTCTCTGACCAATCAGAATCTGAATATTACACGGGGGAGGGGGGGGTCTAAACCCCCAGTCATTTTGTTATTGGACATTTTAGGTTTGGTATACATACAGATGTGGGAACGAAATTAAAAGTAGCAATGGCTTTTTGTGGCAACTTAAATATTTTACTGAGGAAACGTAGAGTTTTAGCATCCCAAGCAAGACAAAGCAATACTGACCTAACAATCTACATGTGAATATGAGTAAAGAATGGATCACATATTGGGTGTGGTACAACTCTCAGAATACATAAGTCAAGACATTGGGTTGTCCTTTTTTACCCAGCGCATTTCGCTGTATGGCTTCCTTAGGGGAGGATAGAGCCTGCACTAGACATAAATATAGCATAATGGACAGAACACATAAAAAAAATATAAATAGAAGTGATCGTATATAGCATATATAACAAAAACAAAATATGATCCCCAGTCAAAAGTCTGGTAATACATTAACAAAGGTTGATAATACAATAATAGAGGTTAATTATAAACAATATTTGATGATGATGATGTTAAATTATATATGATGATGATATACAATATTTGATGATAATATACAATAAATGATAATGATAGCATACAATATATTATGATGATAATATACAATATTTGATAATAATATATACTATATGTATTATAGTATATACATACATATATTATATGATGACATATATTATATGATGATGGTATACAATACATGATGATAGTATACAATACATGATGATAATATACAATATATGATGATAGTATATAGTATATGATGATGGTATACAATATGTGATGATGATATATAATATATGATGATGATATACAATACATGATGATG
>NC_092860.1:1631163-1636279 GCF_032062135.1 Pyxicephalus adspersus
CAGCGCTGTACATTAAATAGGGATTGCAAATGACAGACTAATACAGACAGTGATACAGGAGGAGAGGACCCGGCCCCGAAGAGCTTACAATCTAGTAGGTGGGGGAAACCCTGCATTCTATTAATCAGAGGAGAATGCATAAGGAATTTACACCAGCAAAGGTGAACCCTCCAAAGATTCTGTCCTAGATTCCTGGAACTAATGAAACCATTTCTGCTGACCCCCCCGCAAAAAAAAATTAAAAATCCCCAACAATTTTCTACTTATCACAAAGTTCCATTGCAATGTTTTAATTTTACCCCAGAATTTTCTTCCTCTTGTAGCATAAAAATTGGCCTTATTATGCAGAATTAGAGGTGAACAGATCCTAAAAATTATTATTATTACATAGTATTTATGTAGCACCAACATAATCTGCAGCGCTGTACAAAGTCCATGGTCATGTGACTAGCTGTCCCTCAAAGGAGCTCTCAATCGAATGTCATTACCACAGTCAATTTAGGGAGAAGCCAATTAACCTAACTGCATGTTGTTGGAATGTGGGAGGAATCCGGAGTACCCAGAGGAAACCTTCACTTTGCAGCTCATTAGGTCCCTGGCCGCCATCTATGTGAATGAGCAGCTCACTGTACATCATAGGAAAGATTACAAACAGGCAGTAAATTCATTTTATTATTAAGAGACGTCGCCTGTCCACACCATAGACATAAATTTGAAGTTCCTAATCACCGGCACCCCACATTTTACATTCATGTATATAGAGTGATGTGTAAAAATAGGACAAAAAGAGACTGAAGGGGTTTTAAGGATTAAGTATGGTGACAAAAAGTATTTTTATTATGTACTAATGGCATACATATTATAGAGTAGTGCAATAATACAAAGATAAATAAAAGGTTGCCAGCACTCAGCACCCCCATAGTCAGCTGCTGACACACGGCCCGGCTAGGTGACTTTCATGGGATTTCTGTGTGCAGATGATCACTTCACATTTTTTAAAAAGCAGCATGAAATGCATACTTGCATGGAAGCCTCTGTGCTGTGGTGCATTGTAGTGTGCTGTAGTGCAGGGTGTGTGCAGGGTGTGTGCAGGGATCCCATTACAAATTAATGGTACTGCAGCAGGGGGGGGGGTTATTAAATCGATATGAGCTGTTCACATAGCAAAGTGAATAATTTCCCAGCAAAAGATATTTCACTGATCTTTGTAGATGAGATGCAACTGCTGACTTCAACCATCCAATCATATACAAGGAATGCCTGATTGTATAGACTTTCCTTTTAGTTTTTGCACAGTGAATCATCACCACATTCACATGTAAAGTTTCAAAGGCAAAGTGAATATGAGTTCATTGGCAGTTCTGCCACATCATCTGTGGATGCCAAACTTCTCCATTTGCTGCCATTTGTATATATGGGGCCCGGGGTGGTTGGTGTTCTCAGTAAACAGAAAAAGTTCCATTTCCTGGTGATTGGTTATGAAGATCTCATAGGGTATTCAAGCAGTATTTAACCCCAACATTACTGCCCCAGACAGTGGGCAGGGGTAACAGACTGTCAGTGCTTGGACTTTAGCTATTTGAAGGTAACTGCACAATCCCAGCACAGTAATTTCATATACATTTGTTCATATTATAACTTCTACAAAGGAAAAAAATGTTTATTGGTGTTTATGGAGCTTCCAGGAGGAGCAAACTGTCCCTGCAATCAGATTTAAATTCCCCAAAAAAGTGAAAGGAAACTTAAGGTGCGTACACACTTCCAATTTTTATCGTTCCAATCGAACGACGAACGATCGATTGGGCAAAAAATCGTTCGTAAAAAAGTAACCAACGACGCCGACGAACGAGGAAACTCGTTGGAAAGGAACGACCGGACCGGCGGATCGGATTGGACGACGATCGTTGAACATCGTTCGTGTGTACAGTCGTTCGTTGATCGTCCATGGGCTGAGCATGCGTAATGAACGAACGTTCGTTCACTTTCCTGTCGTGCACATAGTTCCTCTATCGCTCAAACGATCGTATCTATTGTGTGTACAATATCTACGAACGATCGTGTCGTTATCTCTATGTGCAGGATCGGTACTATACGATCGTTCGTATATATCGTGCAGGATCGTTCGTCGTTCGTTTTCCAACGATAATAATTGGAAGTGTGTACGTAGCTTTAGTACCACTCCTGGGTGCCCAGTGTTTGCCAGCTGGTGCCCCATAGGGGTTAATGCTGCAATCACATTCCTCCCGTCTGATTGCTGATACAAAGGAGAGATCAGTTTGTGTAATAAAATTCTTAGCAGATTCCTTCAATATGAATTGTTTTTTCAGTGCTGAAATATTTACGTCTTTGGGCTGTAAAGGGAAAAAGTAAAAACATCCCAACATGCCGGCACTGGCAGCAGAGACATTTCAGGGTTCAGCCTTGGGGCTTCCATAGGGGGTGACAGGTTGTGCCAAGTATATGGCTGGGTAGATGCTGAGCCCTGGCAATGATTTCTCTGTCTCCTTTATTTCACCTTAAAATCTAATGAAGGTGACTGCAGCCCAGAGGAAAACACAAATATTGATTTATACATTTTCACAGACCTTACAGTGAAGAATCCCTTCCAGATAACGGTAAAATTGTTGGGTAAATTGTACCCGGGTTTATTTTTGTGCCTTCCTCTGGATCATGTCCATCGGGTTTATATCTGGGATATGTTTATTTAGTGTGTGAACTTTTTGGATTTATGTATTTTGTGTTTTCATTCTGACTAACTTTGTACCTATGTAACATTGTATGACTTTTCTCTAGATACAGAAAACAATTTCTGAGCCCTGAGCAGGGTCACCCTGAGGTCCGGTTACACAATGGGGAAATGATCACTTACAGAACTTAATGCACTAAACGTTCAGGCCGGTGGTATCTGACTGGCATTTACCACCACTGGGCACTGAGTGTCACACCCAGTAGGGGGCAGTAACCTTGGGGGTATAATACAGAAAAATCATAGCACCTGCAGATGGTTGCATTAACTTGTAGCACAGCGATGCAGCAAGCGCATTCCATGCAGCCTCATTGAAATCTTCTTTTCCTCCAGGGGATTGTTCTGCATGTTGTCTGTCACTTGTGGGTGTCAGTGGGTGCTGGGGTTCAGGATTTGTGCAGCCTGGCAGTGAGATTGAGGTGAGGTTGCTGCTTCCTCACATCCCTGCAACTGCTTCCTTGGGTGGGACAGCATGTAGCCTCTGCAGTCACCCCGCAGGAAATGAATGGGGACAGCTTAATATGACAGTCAGAGTTTCTGTGTTTGGCCTCTCCAGAATGCACCTGGCTGGTAATTTATGGGGATGATGGGTGCATATAATGCGTATTATTGGGGTTCCACATTCAGATCTCACACACCTTCAATAACATGCAGTATGGTTAAGTTGCACCCCCAGAAATTGTTTTTGGTGTGTGCCAAAAAAAGGCAGCACAAAAACAACAGCACAGGGCCGCCAATCTGCAGGGTGAATTACAGATGGGTGAGAATAAAGCATAGCAATAGAGAATTTCCTAATATGCATGATATTGAATAATATCCCATAAACCCCAATATATGATCTATTTCCCTGCAGAAAAAATGCGATCTTTTATATATTTACTGCCGATTAAATGGCTGTTAGCAGCGCACAGACACAATATAATCCCAGACTGCGCAGCCACAAATTGTCCACGGGTGACGCATTAAAAGACACACATCCCATCATTTGGAGTTAAGCTGATTTCATGCAATGAACCGCTGCAGTTTGCTTTGTTTCTGCAATATGGGAGGAGTTGGGAATTGCTGTTTTCATGCATTCGCGTTGCATTTGGTGGCTTTCGGCCACATAGTTGCTTCTTCTACTCGACAGGAAGAACTGAACCACGACAGCAAGGGCAAAACATGCAAATGAGTTGACTTACGGTGAGGTTTGCAGCAGTTTCTTGCACCTTGCATGGTTTTTGACTGCACGTTTGAAAGAGGACGAAACCTTAAATGATGAACCTGGAATTACAGCTCTGAGTGCCAGGTTCTGTCGAGTGAATGAATACCAAACATTTTACGCCTGTGAAAGTGACGCAACATGTGACCCCCAGTTATTACTCTCATTAGACCTAATATGTGCAGTGTCATTTTTGTGTGCTTGAGCAACCAGTATATTTGTGTTTGCATTTGTGGTGCTAGAGCGGGGTCAATAAACTGAATCCTAACTTTTTTACATTTTTTACCTTTAATGCTATCACAAAGGAGATAAGAAGCCCCCTGTGTGATAACAATGCAGGTGACATGCTATTTATAGGGAGACAATAGGGGGTGTATATATATATATATATATATGTATAGGCTCTTTATAGGGAGACAATGTGCTGCATGTGCACACCTCCTATGTGTGCTCATTACTTCCATATATGGTCATTCGCTGCATGTACACTTCTCCTATGTGTGCTCATTACTTCCATATATGGTCATTCGCTGCACATACACTCCTCCTTTGTGTGCTAATTACTGCCACCTCTGGCCATGTGCTGTATATGTACTCTTCCTTGCGTGCTCTTTACTACCATATATGGTTGTTCGCTGCATGTGCACACCTTCTTTGTGTGCTCATTACTGCAACCTTTGGCCATGTGCAGCATATGCACTCATCCTGTGTGTGCTCAATACTGCCACCTCTGGGCATCTGCTGTACATGCACTCTTTCTTGCGCGCTCAATACTTCCATATATGGTCATTCGATGCACGTACACTCCTCCTTTGTGTGTTCATTACTGCCACCTCTGGCCATGTGCTGTATATGCACTCTTTCTTATGTGCTCATTACTTCCATAAATGGTCGTTTGCTATATGTGCACTCCTCTTGTGTGTGCTCATTACTGCCATCTCTGACCATGTTCTGCATGTGCACTAATCCTATGTCTGCTATTTACTGCCACCTCTGGCTTTGTTCTGCATGATTGTAAGCTCTTCAGGGCAGGGTCCTCCTCCTATGTCATTATCTGTATCTGTCTGTTATTTGAAACTCCTATTTAATGTACACCGCTGCATAATATGTTGGCGTTATATAAATACTGTTTATTATTATTAACCTCCCAACCGTTAAGCCCGACCTTG
>NC_092860.1:1639113-1647078 GCF_032062135.1 Pyxicephalus adspersus
ACTGATGGGATTGGCCCAGTGTTTCCTGTACAGCACTATGGTATATGTCAGAGCTATATAAATGTATAACAATAGAGTGTGACTGTGGGGGACATTAGAGTGTCAGCTCCTGTGTATAATGCAACTCTTTTTTTGCTGCATGTCCCCATCCATCCTCCTGGTGACTCCTGACTATCGGAACGTGGTGTAAATCTGTCGGCTTTTCATTTTCCCGTTAATAATTCATACATTTTAATTGCAGAACTCCCAGAATTGATTGGGAAGCTTCGTCTCTATTGGGCGGCTTTAAAATGATGGGAATAAATCACGGCAATCATAGGAACATTCGACATCCCAGTACCCAGCATGCCTTGCGGTAACATAAAAAGAGAAAATAATAAAGAATTGTATTGCCGTGTAATTAATATAAGGCGGGGGTGACGATTCCTAACAAATGTTTATTTCATGATTCATCGGAGCATTAGCACCTGCGGGGTCACACCTCTGCACTGCGCCCCCTGATGGCCGTGACTCACCGAAACCATAGGTGAGCCCGAAGTGTCACCGGATAAAAAAAGGAAAGCAGGAAAAAAAGGTGCCGGGTTTGTTGGATGGAATTAGAGATATTGGATCAATAAAATCCGGATTTTTATACTAATCTACGTGGTGGGCGTGAAATTATCCGAGAATTGTGCACAGGATCCCTGCTGAAAATTAAAAAGCTTGAAAATGAGCGTCACAGAATTATAGAAACCGACAGCAAAAGCTGATCAGCTGGAACGATTTGTATCCGTCATACACAAGGTAGTGCGAGAGGTTGGTAGCATTGCACAGACACATGTGACCAGAGGCTGTGCCCTGCAAAATACGCGCGTTTGTTGTGGGCAGTTCTGTCGCAGATCTTTCCCCGCCATCATTTTGTGACCTGATGCCCACTGTGCCCACCTTCCCCACGCTGAACCCGGCCAGCAGAATTATGCATAATCACTGGCTGCCATCTTCCTCTGACCCGCGGATTCTTTTTGTTTCGGCCCGTTGTAATTTTTTGGGATTTTTTACATTTTCGTTATCATGTTGTAGCCTTGAGTTGTCGCCGGGATTTATTGAAGTGATATTTCCCAGCCAGGCGGCGATGTCATCCTTCCTCTAGTAATGGTTTCTTATGGCTGTGATAATATAGACTTGGTGTCTCCCGGTAATGAGATATAAATAAATTCGGGGATCTCTATGTCTCCGCCTCCATACGCATTTTGTTCCTCTTTTCTCCAACTCTTCACTGCAAGTGAAGATGAGTCCTGAATATGGATGTTCAGAGGTTGCACAGTCAGGGTAACTGTAGTCACATTTCAGTGCAAAATGCCCCAGGCATTGACCGCTGGGCCCTCCATCCTGTAACATGCTCCCCCTGGTGGAGAATACAAGCAACCTTGTGAATCATTACACAATCATTTCACTATCAGGCAGCCAATGCTGAGCTATGTTGTGTAGTCAATGTTAGAGTGAATGTGGACTGGAAGGGGCTAGAGGTGGCTTCAGGGGATTAGCAACACTGGGATGGGGAAGAAGAATAAAATTTGGGGAAGACAGAAAGTTTAGTTTGGTTTCACCTTCTATGATATTGGATACATACACAGGGGTAATGACAAATCAATGGATCTGGTTCACCTAGACCTGGGTCCCACAATTCCCTCCTTAAGGGCTGTCACACTTACCTCTTCCTCGCTAAAGTGCAGGCATCTCTCTCCTGCACATGTGGGCAGTTCTGACCCTGTGCGTGCCTGCGCTCCCAAGCTTTACCAGTTTCGCTCAATCTGCCTGACAATCAGGAAATAGCCTCTTTATCATCCCTGGCTATTTAGCTAGCTCAGACACACCACTCAGCGTTCGTGCAATGTGTCTCCACTAGTGCCGAGTCCCCTTGCTCTGCTGAGCATTTCCTCAACACCTGTTGGCTAATTCAGTGCTTCCCCCGTTAAGCTCCTGTGTTAACCATTTATTGCCCAGTCTGTTGTGTCCCAGCCTATTCTCTTGTTCTGTTCCAGTCTGTGGTTTTTCCTGTGTCACCTGTGCCTCCTGTTGTTTCCAGTGTCTCCTGTGTTCCCTTGTCTGCGGTGGCCCCTGTGTCACAAGTGTCTATTTCCTGGTATTTGCCCCCTGGCTTGTGACCCGACCTCTCTTGCTTGCTGCCTGCCTCGACCCCGGCCTTCCTTGACAATTCTTCTGCCTTGTGTTTCATCCTGCCTACCCTGGCATGCCCAAGGACTGCAAACTGGTGGTAACCAGCAGCACAACATCCTCACCACTAGAGGCTCTGAAGAAGACCTGGTTACTGCTTAGACTCTGTGCCTTGGCCCTTCCCAAGACTCACACCACTTTTGTGCAAGCCATAGTGCCCCCTAGTGGCCCTGTCTCCCCAAGCATGGCAAGCACCACATACAGATTAAGGCAAGGTTCTGTTAATCTTTTCTTTCTTAATATATTGCTAATAGTAAAATCAATATAAAAATGTGTGCTCAGGATTGGGGTCACAGACCCCTTGTGTAGTTTATCTAAAAACATGGATCCAGAAGAAGGTGAAAAAGTTGCGGCTCAATTCCTTGCCGATCCCCAAAGGTGATTGGATATTTCTCAGATTTTATTAGAAATGCATTGAAGGAGTAAAATGAATCTTTCCCGCTAATATTTTACCACTGACATGGAGGTTATACATAGGAGGTGCTGTATTCTGACGGGGTCACTGGTGATAAACTACAGCAATGGGGCCTCAGTGCTCCAACAACTGAACTGGTGATCTGACTGCCCTAAGATTTCTAGAATTCCGGGGTCCCGGGGTTGGAGTTCTGTTTGCTGTGACATTTTCAGGTTGTGATTATCTTTCACGGTTTGGTAAACTGAGAAAATCTCATCAGCAGCCGTGGTCCGCGACACAGAAAGGGGGAGGGGGAGTGCATTCAATGGGTGTCACACCCTTCCATTGTGCTACACATTCGTCAAACTCATTACCTGTATGGAGCAAGTTAACCACTGAAGGACTGTTCAGGCCATTACCCACAATGCACTTCCAGAACTGTACATATGGCCCTCTGGGTCTTCAAATTCTTTCTTTCTTTCGGATATTAATGTAAAAAAACCCATTTCTATGTTTCCTTTTTAATTATTAATATTATTTTATTAATAAACAGTATTTATATAGCACCAACAAATTATGTAGAGCTGCACATTAAATTAAATCTGGAGAAGATGCTCATTAGTCAAGGTTTAATTGTCCGGTTGAGTGGGGCTGCACAATGCTTGTGCCTCATATACCACTTCACATCCCATAGACTGGACCTAACTCTCCGGGAACAACCCCCTACATACCCACAATGCACCTTCAGACAGCCATAAGTCATGTGATATTTTGCTACGGCTTTAGGTCGATTTCAAGTGTCCTGAAGTAGCAGTTCCTAATTATCAAAATAACACAAAGTGACTAGTAATAATGATTTGCCACACATGTAAAAAAGAATTTTAAAGAAAAAAGAAGCCGCTCTGAAGGTGTAAAAAAAAGTATCCAAGGCTAAGCTACTCACCTTCTCCCTGGAGCTGTTTCTTGCAGTAAGAGCTTTTAGCCACTAGATGTCCTCAGTCATTTGGGTTGAATGGGCTGAGTGCTGGGTGTCATGAATCTGCCCCCAGGATGCCAACATGGCACCGCAACAATACCATTGAGATCCAAATACGAAAGAGGATCCGCTCGCCACATTGAAATTGAAATGCTAGGTAAATCAAATGGTGGGGGCATAGAGGTGTATGGAACAGGAAACTTAAAACAGATTTGTGGCTGATGAAACCATTCCATATGAAATTAAAATTTTGGAGGTATGGAAATTAAAAGTCCAGAAGATTGTGGAGAGTGATGGTCAATCCCATCTAAGCATTGAGGATTATTAATATTAATAATAATAATAATAATAATACAACCCGAGAAATATATTTATTCATTTATCAATGACACATCCCAGCTCTGTACTTATCATAAAATATCCTCGGGGCAAATTATTGTCAAAAACCACACCCCCTCCCCCCATCATTTATCAGTTTCCCCCAGATCTTATTAATGGCTCTCAGAGAACGGAAACATTTTAATCCGAAATACCGAGCAGAATCTGCGTGTTTACTGAGACAAAGAAATATGAGGCGCCGTTCCTGCGCTCGTCTCCACACGAGAGAGTTTTCCAGCTGAGTTTTTTTCTTTCTCTAAATATGAACATTTATCTTCAGAATTATGTGTATCAAACAATCAATCAGTCGGGGACCGGAAAACGCCGAACATCTGTAATTATACTGTCAGCGCTGATTGTCAGGGAAATTCTGATGTCACAAAAACATTAGCTAAACATTCCGAACAAAACTCCGATCTGAATGTGGGAAAAATCTGTATGCTGAGCAAACATGGGAAATCTTTCATCAATGCACAATATGGTGGAGCATAGAGACCGGTGACATCACCGAGACGCTTATGAGAAAGCAGCCAATCCGATCGCATGAGAACAGTGACATCACCGAGGCGCTTATGAGAAAGCAGCCAATCCAATCACTAGACACCGGTGACATCACCGAGACGCTTATGAGAAAGCAGCCAATCCGATCGCATGAGAACAGTGACATCACCGAGGCGCTTATGAGAAAGCAGCCAATCCAATCACTAGACACCGGTGACATCACCGAGACGCTTATGAGAAAGCAGCCAATCCAATCACTAGAGACCGGTGACATCAACGAGACGCTTCATATTCATGAGAACGCAGCCAATCAGATCACTAGAGACCCGTGACATCACTGAAATACTTTATATTCATGAGAACACAGCCAATCAGATCACTAGAGACCGGTGACATCTCGGAGACACTTCACATTCACTACAACATGAAATCTTTAGCGATAATCTGATTGGTTAATATTTGTAAATTGACATTTTTCTCTCTGGTTTCTGTACTGAGAATTCAGCATTTTCATGTTTTTTCACTCTAATTAATGCCCCTAAAACAGTGACTAAAATTAGATTGCAAGCTCTGTGGGTGTACAGGCACGTGCTGCATGACATGCCATGGTTTAGCATGCTGCTTGTGGTTTTTCCATGTCGGGGTCTTTTGACAGCCGGGACAAAATGGGAGCAAAAAAAGAAAAAAGCTCCCCAGTTAATAAGTATTTTTACAACTGTCGTCCGGATTTCCCTGGAAGTTCTGTCTCCAAGGCAACCTATTAACCCCACTTAAGTATAATTATGGGTACAATGCCACCTCACCTCTGCTGTGTAGGAGTAGCAGCGGAAAAAATATTGGGAAGTAGGCAAAGGCAGCTTAACAATGAGGCCGTGGGCCTGGGGGGTGCCAAAGGGCAATTCATCGGAGAGTATAGAATGGAGGGGGCGGATTATCCCCATCGAGACGCAAGCTGGACACGAACCACAGTGATGTAGAAGGAGTTAAAGCACAAGTTGAGTTCCTTTTCACATGTAACATATATCCGCTGTGCTTTTGTATCCTTCCCTTTCTGTAATTCTTCTCTTAGATGAAGAGGGGGAAGGGTGAGATATGGAAGAAAACAGGAGCCCATGAACATGCACCAAGTGCATCTAATTCTAATGCATGCCATGCGGGCACTGATGGCACCGGGAGGTGAGAATGGAAGCCACTTGGCCAAGGAGGGACAACCATGTTGATATGTTGGGGGAAAAAAGTCTTCTTACATAGAGGGCCCAAGTGTGCCACTGGTGCAATAAGAAGGGGTAATGGTGGGGCAACAGTCCAATGTTGGGGAGGACAAGCCATTGTGCAGGCTGTGCTGCTGCAGAGGGGCAATTTGGGACTTGGGGGCAAAGATGTTCTTGCACATTGCTGGTGTGGGGGTAGAAATACCTTATAACAGGCACACACCATGAGTTTGTCCCTTGATGGTATTTTTGATCAATATAATGCTCAGCATACAAGTCAGTCTGCAAGTTCTGCATTACCATGTTTGATAATCAGTCGTTATCACCACAGTTCAATATGATTATTAACCAATCAATAAAAATCTTTTCTGACAAATATGATCAATAGAAAGCACTTTTTGCACAATTTTTGATTGATTTCTGTATGACTTCTTCTAGCATAATAGGAAATTACAAAATGCATTATCCCATTGCATTCATCTTGCTGCATTCATTGGGTTGAATTCTGCACATTTTCCCTTTGAATTGCTTCGCTGAATAAGTCCAACTGAACTGAGGGAAGTAAAGGGATCCTCCACCTTCCTCTTTCATGTCAATTTGAGATTCTGTTCACAGAATGAACTCAAAGCCTTCGATGAACCTCAGTTTGAATGAAAACAGCTCAGCGTCTCTCATCTTTCATAAAGTGTCTCCGGCACACATTCCTCCTGTAAGTGCCGGAATTAGCTGTGCTGGTGCTGAGGGACATGAATGGGGATTTTATGATCCATCAGCCTCAGAAGTAATGGTGACAATATTGAGGGATGGGACACATGGAACTGTTCTAAAATGTTTTTTAAGCAGAATTGTAGATTTTTGGGATCCCCCCTCCTGGGAAGGTGGTCATATAAGAGGCACTTTGGGTAATATCTGCACTGAATCAGAGTAAGGATCTGATGGGTGATCCATTTTTAATGCTTTGGGTCAGCGATTCATTGTAAAATAATTATATGTTGATATAACTTCAGGCTGGCAAGTCAACAACTTCCATAAAAATTTGACCCCTATTTTTCTAGCTCTTTAATATGTATTGAAACCCCAAATTTATTTCAGTATCTGTGTCCCCACTCTATAGAGCAAATCATTTATTTGTAAAATTGTTGCCAAATTTCTTCCTGTTTCAGGATGACAACTCTAAACCACAGCTTTGAAATTAGCAGCAGCGTAGTCACACTTCTTTTTTTAGCTGTTGTTGGACTGCCTATGTAATAAACCCAATGAGTGCACAATGCATTCCGGCTACAGGACAAACAGCGGGGGTGAATCTCCCCAATGAGAACATAGATAACGTTAAGGAAGATATCACAGGAGCTCTAACCCTGTTCACTCACTATGCATGATTTGAAAAATGACGAAGCCAGTTAGTTCAGCATCACTGAGCTACAATGACAGCCCAATGAAAATTCCAAACTAAGGAGATAATATACCAATGAGTTCAGTGGCCTGTGTTTCACCTCCATTCCAGCACTGCAACTTCAGTAAAACTCTTTAGCATTTGACACTTCCTTCCTGTGTCCCTCTCCCTAACCTGTGGTTCCATACTGTGACAACTACATCCCTACAAAACAAAGCAGTAATGAAAAAGTCAGAAGATCGAAGCATGATGGAAGATACAGATATCCCACACTCGCAGAATTATCAAAGAGTCTTATGGAGGCGGCAATGATCAGAGAGAGGTATGATAGGAGACAAAGGTCACCGGAGAGGTGAGTATTTTACCTCTTCTCATGCCAAAAAGGAAATATCAGTCTTATTTTGTAACCTAACAGGGTCATTGGAAGAAATAATTCAGAACCTTAGAGAGTGGAATGCATTTTTCTTGGTGTTTGCACCGTACATGGTGCTGAAATAATTAGGGAAAGATTAATTCCAAGAAGTCTCTCAAAAACAGCTCTCTTCCCCCTGGCTTCATCTGTCTTGTTAAAAAAAAGTCCCCAAGCCTGAGAGGGTTATGTCTGTGGGCAGTGTTATGATCTAGGCTGCCTGTGGGGGGCAGTGTTCTGATCTGGGGGGCATTGCTATGGTTTTGGGTGCCTGTAGGGAAGTGTTATGATTTGGGGTGTCTGTGGGGGTAATGTTATTATCTGGGGTGCCTGTGGGGGCAGTGTTATGATCTGGGGTGCCTGTAGGGGCAGTGTTATGATCTGGGGTGCCTGTGGGGGCAGTGTTATGATCTGGGGTGCCTGTGGGGGCAGTGTTATGATCTGGGGTGCCTGTGGGGGCAGTGTTATGATCTGGGGTGCCCGTGGGGG